>NW_024061633.1:0-92500 GCF_016432855.1 Salvelinus namaycush | reverse complement strand
CTCAGAGTTCCACAGGTCCCACATCTAAAGGTCAGTAAAGTTCCAAGGGTTCTAAGTTTAGATGTCATGTTCTCATATGGTTCTAAATGCTCTGTTCTAAGGGTTCTAAGTTTAGATGTCATGTTCTCATATGGTTCTAAATGCTATGTTCTAAGGGTTCTAAGTTTAGATGTCATGTTCTCATATGGTTCTAAATGCTCTGTTCTAAGGGTTCTAAGTTTAGATGTCATGTTCTCATATGGTTCTAAATGCTATGTTCTAAGGGTTCTAAGTTTAGATGTCCTGTTCTCATATGGTTCTAAATGCTCTGTTCTAAGGGTTCTACGTTTAGATGTCATGTTCTCATATGGTTCTAAATGCTCTGTTCTAAGGGTTCTAAGTTTAGGTGTCATGTTCTCATATGGTTCTAAATGCTCTGTTCTAAGGGTTCTAAGTTTAGATGTCCTGTTCTCATATGGTTCTAAATGCTATGTTCTAAGGTTTCTAAGTTTAGGTGTCATGTTCTCATATGGTTCTAAATGCTCTGTTCTAAGGTTTCTAAGTTTAGATGTCCTGTTCTCATATGGTTCTAAATGCTCTGTTCTAAAGAATCTAAGTGTAGATGTCATGTTCTCATATGGTTCTAAATGCTCTGTTCTAAAGAATCTAAGTGTAGATGTCATGTTCTCATATGGTTCTAAATGCTCTGTTCTAAGGGTTCTAAGTTTAGATGTCATGCTCTTGTAACAGTATAACTTTAGACCGTCCCCTCGCCCCGACCCGGGCGCGAACCAGGGACCCTCTGCACACATCAACAACGGTCGCCCACGAAGCATCGTTACCCATCGCTCCACAAAAGCCGCGGCCCTTGCAGAGCAAGGGGCAACACTACTAATAGGTTTCAGAGCAAGTGATGTAACTGATTGAAACGCTACTAGCGCGTACCCGCTAACTAGCTAGCCTTTTCACATCGGTTACACTCACCCCCCTTTCCGCAGCAACCAGTGATCCGGGTCAACAGCATCAATGTAACAGTATAACTTTAAACCGTCCCCTCGCCCCGACATGGGCGCGAACCAGGGACCCTCTGCACACATCAACAACGGTCGCCCACGAAGCATCGTTACCCATCGCTCCACAAAAGCCGCGGCCCTTGCAGAGCAAGGGGCAACACTACTTCTAGGTTTCAGAGCAAGTGATGTAACTGATTGAAACGCCAGTAGCGCGTACCCGCTAACTAGCTAGCCATTTCACATCCGTTACACACTTAGGTAGACAAGTGGTGAGTTAGACACACAGCTAGATAGCTAATCAAACAGACCAACAGACAGACTGACTCTCTCATACACACATTTATGCACGCATAGTCATGACCCTTACATATTCACACATGCAGAAGAGTGCTAAATAAAAGAAGACAACAGTCTCGACGTTGGAATGTCACACACGCACATTCATTCACACACAGCGGGGTACTAAATAAGTGACGAGAGAAGGGGCGACACAGGTGATGTCATCAAGTCACACAAGAACAGAGCAGTGGAGTGTCCTCGACTCAACCTGACGGTATTCCACACACACAACAACGAATCGTCACAGCATCCTCATATGAAACAACGGGCCACGGTTCAAGACAAGACTTGAATTTCAACTCGTCTCCTGTACTGAACTGCAGTGGGTTGCTCAGACAGTTGTGAAAGCTGCAGCAATCTGCTGGGAAGGCTGCCGTCTTACCTGACCCTCTCCTTGGGGTCTCCGAAGGACTCTTTCAGACGGGAGAAATCGGGGTGGAAGTGGACTGATGGAGAGATGATCTCGAGAAGACCTGACTGGATCTCAACTGGAAATCTGAAAGAGAGAGAAAGAGGAGGGTAAAGAGAGAGAAGGAGGAGGGTAAAGAGAGAGAGTGGAGAGAGATATCAACTATACATTTTACTTTGTACAACTATCATACAGACACAGCCCTGTTAGGATAGACAGAGAGACAAACGGACAGACACGACAGCATGTTGGTCCCTCTCACCCTGTGCATAATCACTTCCTCTCTTGTCAGGTTATTCAAATGCCGCACACACACACACACACACACAGACACACACACACACTGCAAAAAATACACTGAAATGCATTTGTATTAGTCAGCTGTTTCTTCACCCGCAATTGCTAATAACCCATTCACAACCGCCTGACTACATATGATAATATATAGATAATATATAGAAAATGCGCTGTAGGCATAACAGTTCCATTTTTCTCTTGAACATTTACTTAACAATTCAGTTTTTCAAAGTTTCTTCATTTACTTATTGAATATTTAGGCCTACTCAACAGTAGCCACATTTTTTTGCTTAAACATAACATTTCAAACAGCCTAAATTGACACATTGCACATGCTTTTGTGAAAAAAAGTAAAACAATAAAACACACCTTGTGCAGGCTTACGCACTAAAGAAAGATAAAAAGAATGAAAGAAAAACCTCAATGTAGCCTATAGATATGAATTGCATAATACTTAAACATTTATGGATTTTATTATGCATTGTTTTCTCTTTATTCAACACGCCCGCCACCCGCCCTTCATCCACACAATATTTCATGACCCTAAACCCGCCCGCCCCTTGGATATTACCGCAGAGCCTACAGCAGAGTCTACGGGTTACGAGTCAACCCGCGCATCACTAGTTTGTCTCCACATGCATTAGAACATTGTATTATTGAAACCGATTACCCCATTACGTGCCAACAACTGGATGCTGAACATTTTATTTGTGTATGAACACCGGGGTCAATTCTGAACTGAGTTGTGAATTGCTTGAGTTGCGAATGCTTGAATTTGAATTGGTCACACCCAACAGGAAGCAGAATTTTAATTAGAGGAAGTAGAATTTAATTCAATACAATTCAAATGGCTTATTTAACACCATAGTAATGTTTATTTTGACATAATGTATGGTTACCAATACCATGTAGCATAAGCTTGAAACATTTCATTTTTAAAACTCGTTCTCCTATAACAATTTTTAATAATTACAGTGGACTAGAAATATTTTAAGATCATGTTGTGGGTTGTACATTTAATAATTCCCTTAATGTTTTTAAATATGATTAAAAAAAATACATTTCCCAGAATGCATTAGACCAAACACTGCAGTATGGAAGGGAACAATGTAACATTTCATGACAACCCTTTTACATGATTAGGGTTTCTTCACAATCGATTCCAGTGAACAAATACAGGCCTATCTGCGTGGCTAGCCTGTTCGCCATTGCAACACTAAGCAGGGGAGAGCGGAAAGGGGGATACCTAGTCAAACGCTAGGGAGTTTTTCCTAGCCGCCGTGCTTCTACACCTGCATTGATTGCTGTTTGGGGTTTTAGGCTGGGTGTCTGTACAGCACTTCGAGATATTAGCTGATGTACGAAGGGCTATATAAAATAAACTTGATTTGATTTGTACAATTGAATGCGTTCAACTGAAATGTGTCTTCCGCATTCTCTGAATCAGAGAGATGTGGGGGGCTGCCTTAATCAACATCAGCGCCCGGGGAACAGTGAGTTAACTGCCTTGCTCAGGGGCAGAATTACAGATTTTTACCTTGTCAGCTCAGGGATTGGATCCAGCAACCTTTCGGTTATTGGCCCAACGCTCTAATCACTAGGCTACCTGCCGCCCCACTGGTGTACTGGACACCTCACACAACCACAATAAGGCGGTGCGACCCATAAGCTCTGTTGGCCCATGCGCCTGATATCAATATACAGTGGGGAGAACAAGTATTTGATACACTGCCGATTTTGCAGGTTTTCCTACTTACAAAGCATGTAGAGGTCTGTCATTTGTATCATAGGTACACTTCAACTGTGAGAGACGGAATCTAAAACAAAAATCCAGAAAATCACATTGTATGATTTTTAAGTAATTAATTTGCATTTTATTGCATGACATAAGTATTTGATCACCTACCAACCAGTAAGAATTCCGGCTCTCACAGACCTGTTAGTTTTTCTTTAAGAAGCCCTCCTGTTCTCCACTCATTACCGTAAAGCGTTTTTGAAATCGGACACTGTGGTTGGATTTACAAGAAGTTTATCTTTAAAATGGTGTATAATACTTGTATGTTTGAGGAATTTTAATTATGGGATTTCTGTTGTTTTGAATTTGGCGCCCTGCAATTTCACTGGTTGTTGTCGAGGTGGGACGCTAGCGTCCCACTTGTACCAGAGAGGTTAAAGCACATGAAAGCCCGCTTAGGGTTTGCCAAAGGCCACCTAAAGGACTCTCAGACCATGAGAAACAAGATTCTCTGGTCTGATGAAACCAAAATTGAACTCTTTGGACTGATTGCCATGCGTCATGTCTGGAGGAAACCTGGCACCATCCCTATGGAGAAGCATGGTGGTGGCAGCATCATGCTGTTGGGATGTTTTCAGCAGCAGGGACTGGGAGACTAGTCAGGATCGAGGGAAAGATGAACAGAGCAAAGTACAGAGAGATCCTTGATTAAAACCTGCTCCAGAGTACTCTGGACATTAGACTGGGGGCGAAGGTTCACCTTCCAACAGGACAACGACCTTAAGCATACAGACAAGACTACACAGGAGTGGCTTCGGAACAAGTCTCTGAATGACCTTGAGTGGCCAGGCCAGAGCCCGGATTTGAACCTGATCGAACATCTCTGGAGAGAACTGAAAATAGTTGTGCAGCGACGTTCCACATTCAACCTGACAGAGCTTGAGAGGATCTGCATATTAGAATGGGAGAAACTCACCAAATACAGGTGTTCCCAAGAAGACACGAAACTGTAACGCTGCCAAAGGTGTTTCAACAAAGTGCTGAGTAATGGGTCTGATTACTTATGTAAATGTGATATCTAAGGATTACTTGGGATGGATTACTTATGTAAATGTGAACATGTCTAAAAACCTGTTTTTTCTTTGTCATTCTGGGTTATTTAATACTGTATGTAGATTGATGAGGTAAAAAAACAATTGAATCCATTTTAGAATAAAGGTGTAATGTAACAAATTCTGGAAAAAGTCAAGGGGTCTGAATACTTTCCGAATGCACTGTATATACAGTACCAGTCAAAAGTTTGGACACACCTACCCATTCAAGGGTTTTTCTTTATTTTTACTATTTTCTACATTGTAGAATAATAGTGATGACATCAACACTATGAAATAACACATATGGAAGCATGAGGTAACAAAAAAGTGTTAAAGAAATCAAAATATATTTGATATTTGAGATTATTTGCCTTGGCAGATTTGCACACTCTTGGAATTCTCTAAACCAGCTTCATGAGGTAGTCACCTGGAATGCATTTCAATTAACAAGTGTGCCATGTTAAAAGTTAATTTGTGGAATATCTATCGTTCTTAATGCGATTGAGACAATCAGTTGTCTTGTGACAAAGTACGGGTGGTATACAGAAGATAGCCCTATTTGGAAAAGTCCATATTATGGCAAGAACAGCTCAAATAAGCAAAAATAAATTACAGTCCGCAAAAACCAAGCGCTATAATGAAACTGGATCTCATGAGGACCACCACAGAAAAGAAAGACTCAGAGTTACTTCTGCTGCAGAGGATAAGTTCATTAGAGTTAACAGCCTCAGAAATTGCAGCCCAAATAAATGCTTCACAGAGTTCAAGTAACAGACACATCTCAACATCAACTGTTCAGTGGAGACTGCGTGAATCAGGCCTTCATGGTTCGAATTGCTACAAAGAAACCACTACTAAATGACAACAATAAGAAGAAGAGACTTGCTTTGGCCAAGAAACATGAGCAATTGAGATTAGAAGGCTGGAAATCTGTCCTTTGGTCGGATGTCCAAATGTAAGATTTTTGGTTCCAACTGCCGTGTCTACGTGAGACGCAGAGCAGGTGAACGGATGATCTCTGCATGTGTAGTTCCCACAATGAAGCATGGAGGAGGTGTGATGTTGTGGGGGGTGCTTTGCTGGTGACACGGTCTGTGATTTATTTAGAATTCAAGGCACACTTAACCAGCATGGCTACCACAGCATTCCGCAGCGATACACCATCGCATCTGGTTTGCGCTTAGTGGGACTATCATTTGTTTTTCAACAGGACAATGACCCAATACACCTCCAGGCTGTGTAAGGGCTATTTGACCAAGAAGGAGAGTGATGGAGTGCTGCATCAGATGACCTGGCCTCCACAATCACCCGACCTCAACCCAATTGAGATGGTTTGGGATAAGTTGGACCGCAGAGTGAAGGAAAAGCAGCCAACAAGTCTTCAGCATATGTGGGAACTCCTTCAAAACTGTTAGAAAAGCATTCCAGGTGAAGCTGGTTGAGAGAATGCCAAGAGTGTGCAAAGCTGTCATCAAGACAAAGGGTGGATACTTTGAAGAATCTCAAATATAAAATATATTTTGATTTGTTTAACAATTTTTTGGTTAGTACATGATTCCATGTGTTATTTCATAGTTTTATTGTCTTCACTATTATTCTACAATGTAGAAAAAAGTATTTAAAAAATATGATTTTTACAGTATGTTTATGTAAACTACTATTGCAGCTGGAAACGGCTGAAACAGCAGATTTTTTTCATGGGATATCAATAAAAAGCAATAAAACTGGACTTCTTTAACTAATTTTGTATCTGGAGCATCAGCATTTGTGGGTTCGTTTACAGGCTCAAAATGGCCAGAAACAAAGAACTTTCTTCTGAAGCTTTCATTGTCAATTTCTCACATGGAATAGCCTCCATTTCTCAGAACAAGAATAGACTGACGAGTTTCAAAAGAAAGTCTTTGATTCAGGCTTTTTTGAGCCTGTAATCGAACTCACAAATGCGGATGGTCCAGATACTAAACTAGTCTAAAGAAGGACAGTTTTATTGCTTCTTTAACTTCTTATGGCTGCAGGGGCAGTATTGAGTAGCGTGGATGAAAGGTGCCCAGAGTAAACGGCCTGCTCCTCAGTCCCAGTTACTAATATATGCATATTATTATTAGTATTGTATAGAAAACACTCTAACGTTTCGAAAAATGTTTGAATTATGTCTGTGAGTATAACAGAACTCATATGGTAGGCAAAAACCTGAGAAGTTCCACTTCCTGTTTGGATTTTTTCTGGGGGTGCCATATTTTCAACCAAGCTCTTATTCAAAATACAGAGAGATATGGATGGGTTTTCACTTCCTACGGCTTCCACTAGATGTCAACAGTCAATAGAACTAAGTCTGATTACTCTAATTTGAAGGGGGGTCGAAGGAGACAGAAATTAGTAATCACTGCCATGAGGTGCCCACGCATTGAACTGGCACGTTCACGTGAGAGTGAGCTCCGTTCCATCTCTCAATTGAAGTCGATGTAATTCTCCGGTTGGAACGTTATTCACGATGTATGCTAACAACATTCTAAAGATTGATTCAGTACATCGTTTGCCATGTTTCTACTGACTGTAACGGAACGTTTGGACATTTCGTCACGTTATAGTGGTCGCACTTTGAGACTTTAGTTAGGGTGTTTGGTAAACAATTCAAAAGTAGCTAATTTGACATAAATAACGGACATTAACGAACAAATCAAGCATTTATTGTGGACCTGGGATTCCTAGGACTGCATTCTGATGAATTCATCAAAGGTAAGGAAACATTTATCATGTATTTTCTGGTTTCTGTTGACCCCAACATGGCGGCTAATTTGGCTATTCATCTGAGCTCTGTCTCAGATTATTGCATGGTTTATTTTTACGTAAAGTTTTTTTGAAATCTGACACAGCGGTTGCATTAAGGAGAGGTATATCTATAATTCCATGTGTATTATCATCTATATTTATCATCTATATTTATGATGAGTATTTCTGTTGAAACGATGTGGCTATGCAAAGTCACTTGATGTTTTTGCAACTAGTGAATCTAACGCCTCAATGTAAACTCAGATTTTTTTATATAAATATGAACTTAATCAAACAAAACATGCATGTATTGTGTAACATGAAGTCCTATGAGTGTCATCTGATGACAATAATCGAAGGTTAGTGATTCATTTGATCTCTATTCTGGTTTTTGTGAAAGCTATCTTTAGCTGGAAAAAATGGCTGTGGTTATTGTGGTTTTGTGGTGACCTAACATAATCGTTTGTAGTGCTTTCGCTGAAAAGCCTATTTGAAATCGGACACTTTGGTGGGATTAACAACAAGATTACCTTTAAAATGATATAAGACACATGAATGTCTGAGGAATTTTAATTATGAGATTTCTATTTTTTGAATTTGGCTCCCTGCACTTTGACTGGCTGTTGTCATATCGATCCCGTTAACGGGACTGCAGCCATAAGAAGATAACAGTGTTTTTATGTTGGGGTTTCAATATAGTAAGCAACAGAAAATAAAATGTCAAATTATACATAAAAGGTTAAATCAGCACAACAGGTAACATAATTGCAAAAGGGTTTTCTAATGATCAATTAGCCTTTTAAAATGATAAACTTGGATTAGCTAACGACGTGCCATTGGAACGCAGGAGTGATGGTTGCTGATAATGGGCCTCTGTACACCTATGTAGATATTCCATTAATGGGCCTCTGTACGCCTATGTAGATATTCCGTTTCCTGCTACAATAGTCATGTACAACATTAACAATGTCTACACTGTATTTCTGATCAATTTGATGTTATTTCAACGGACAGAAAATGTGCTTTTCTTTCAAAAATAAGGACATTTCTAAGTGACCCCAAACTTTTGAACGGTAGAGTTGAATACAGTTACAGTTGAAGTCGGAAGTTTACATACACTTCGGTTGGAGTCATTAAAACTCGTTTTTCAACCACTCCACAAATTTCTTGTTAACAAACTATAGTTTTGGCAAGTCGTTTATTAAGACATGTACTTTGTGCATGACACAAGTCATTTTTCCAACAATTGTTTACAATAATTCACTGTATCACAATTCCAGTGGGTCAGAAGTTTACATGCACTAAGTTGACTGTGCCTTTAAACAGCTTGGAAAATTCCAGAAAAGGATGTCATGGCTTTAGAAGATTCTGAGGCACTGAGTTTGAAGGTAGGCCTTGAAATACATCCACAGGTACACCTCCAATTGACTCAAATTATGTCATTTAGCCTATCAGAATCAGTGGGAGGAAGGATGGGAGGAAGGTTGGGAGGAAGGGTGGTAGGAAGGGAAAGTGTTTGGTTGCCATTGGAATCTGGTGTCCTGTTGCACATGCCTCAAGTTTCCACATGACATAGTTAAGATCCAAGTTTCCACATGACATAGTTAAGATCCAAGTTTCCACATGACATAGTTAAGATCCAAGTTTCCACATGACATAGTTAAGATCCAAGTTTCCACATGACATAGTTAAGATCCAAGTTTCCACATGACATAGTTAAGATCCAAGTTTCCACATGACATAGTTAAGATCCAAGTTTCCACATGACATAGTTAAGATCCAAGTTTCCACATGACATAGTTAAGATCCAAGTTTCCACATGACATAGTTAAGATCCAAGTTTTCACATGACATAGTTAAGATCCAAGTTTCCACATGACATAGTTAAGATCCAAGTTTCCACATGACATAGTCAAGATCCAAGTTTCCACATGACATAGTTAAGATCCAAGTTTCCACATGACATAGTTAAGATCCAAGTTTCCACATGACATAGTTAAGATCCAAGTTTCCACATGACATGGTTAAGATCCAAGTTTCCACATGACATGGTTAAGATCCAAGTTTCCACATGACATAGTTAAGATCCATCCGAACAGAGAAGTGTGTCCCATCCATTTAGACATAGAGAATAGAGCACCAAGTGGCACACACAAACACACACATGGACGGATGCAAGCACACACACACACACACACACACACACACACACACACACACACACACAAACTCTCTCCCACTACTCCAAATGGACTATGTGATTGCACTGCAGACGCCTGTGGTGTGGTTATACTTCCAGGCGTAAGAGAATACTGTGTGTGTGTGTGTGTGTGTGTGTGTGTGTGTGTGTGTGTGTGTGTGTGTGTGTGTGTGTGTGTGTGTGTGTGTGTGTGTGTGTGTGTGTGTGTGTGTGTGTGTGTGTTTGAGAGAACATGATACAGCACACATTCAGAACAGACTAGAACTGTAATGGGACACTAATGCTATTATACACCACTCTTAAAGAGTCTGCAGCCTGTCCAGCTAAATTGTCCGCACCTGCACTCTCTCTCACTCACTCACATGGACACAAGCACACATCTGTCAAAAACAAACAAGTAAACAAAGACCTCCTAAAAAAACACACACACTGTGACCGTACAGCCAAATGCTTATTGACACCCCGAAGTTACGTTCACATTGACAAGGCCAACACAGAGCCTACGAGTCTCAGTGGTGTGTGTGTGTGTGTGTGTGTGTGTGTGTGTGTGTGTGTGCGTGCGTGCGTGCGTGCGTGCGTGCGTGCGTGCGTGCGTGCGTGCGATTTAAGGACCTCTCCATCTCGTGCGTGTGTGTAAGTCGCTCTATACCTCTCCCAATTTGTAAGTCGCTCTGGATAAGAGCGTCTGCTAAATGACTTAAATGTAAATGTAAATGTAAATGTGTGTTTGTGGTGAGAAAAAGGGGCCATGGTGACTCCTGAATAATGCCATTAGGCCTGTTATCCTTGCATCACATTTCTGCACAGGCATCCTGGATGGAGGGATCAATACCTTTCCCTGGAGGCAGATAGAGAGGTATAGAGGGGAGGGGGGACAGTGCGTAGTGGTGGAGTCAAGGAAGGTAGGAAGTGGGGAATGAAATTATCCTAGGGCAGACTGATAGAGCACACTGATAAGAGAAGGTATGAGCTCCTCCCCCCCCCCCCCCCCCCCCCCAACAAACACGCCCACCATGTCCACATTTCCATCTCCATGGCTTTGCTTCCTCACACGGTCACAGATTGACCTGGCTAACTGGCTGTCCCTAACGAGTGTCCCCAACGAGTGTCCCCAACGACTGTCCCCAACGAGTGTCCCCTATCAAGTATCCCTTAACGAGGCCTACGGCATATGGTGCTCCCTCAGTCCCTCTGCCTCTCTCCATTTGTTCAGCTGCTAGGGGGTCTCCTTGAAACAGGGTCAGGGGCGATGTGAGAGTTTGTGTGAGAGACAGAGAGAGAGAGAAAAACGCGAGAGAGATGGGACAGAGGGGGAGAGTGTGTGTGTGTGTGTGAGAGAGTGGGAGAGAAAAAAGAGAGGGCGAGAAAAATAGAGTGAAGGTTAGAGGTAAAAGGGGAAAAAAGAAATAAAGTAACATAGATCTGCTGTATCCGAGGCCGACCAAGACCAGAATAGATAACCATCCACCACCACTCCCACTTTACGGTGAAAAATGAATTTGTTTGGAGCAAAAGTGCAATTTGCAATAAACGAGAGGAGATGAGAGGAAATGGAGTTATCCGAGTCAACTGGCCTGGGAGACAGAGAGCAGGAGGGGTTACTATAGGGCAGGCGGGATGTAAAAACACCAGGGGAGAATGACTGCCCCCTCTCTTTGAAGCCACGGATGTTTAAGGACGAACGCGGTAAAGCATTGTAAGCAGAAAACAGGATCCACCATTATAGTGAATGGGAAAATGACGCTCTTCATGGTCAATCGTCGACTAAATAAAATACATTTTGGAAGACAATCATGGTACCAATAATTGCTTCTAATAAACTCAATTATTCTAAAATGGCAGCCTGCAGTACCCCGGTCGGTTGTCAACTTGAGTCTGTCAATGAGAGGGGGCAGCGCTAAGCTAGCCTGCAACGTCACTTCCTGGTGTAGCTCAAACTGCGCATTTTAAGTCTTAACAGACTATGTCTTAACATTTACCATATTAAACAGACATCATTTGGCTTCAATGTGCTTTTCGACTTCACATAGGAATGTTGTCACGTGATCAGCTTTGACCATTAACATATACAGTCACTGACACGCGAGCGATAAGCCTACAGTAGGTGCTTTCCAGCAAACAGGATTCAGCACAATTGAGGTGCATTGTCAAATGACATGTTGGTTTGTGGAAATGTGTTTGTACTGACTAATAGTTTTGTTTTGCATAACAGGGAAGTTGAAGCTGAAAAGTGAATGTGCAATTTGAGGAGGTGAGTGTATGAGTAATGTAATGAGTGTCACATGTTTGTGTATATGAGTAATGTAATGAGAGGGGAGGAGCCTATGTGGGTGCGGTGCATATGCAAGAGTGTGTTTGTGTTTGCGAGAGATAAAGTGTCTGAGTGTGTCTGTGTATGCGCGTGCCCCATCCCACCACACACACACACACACACACACACACACACACACACACACACACTCACACACACACACACACACACACACACACACACACACACACACACACACACACACACACACACACACACACACACACACACACACAAACAAACAAACAAACAAACAAACAAACAAACAAACACACACACCACAAGAGAGCAGTTATTATCCAGACCCTAGTCTCCGAGTGGGTCTTTAATTTGGGGAACAGGTCAAAACTCATGAAACATTCATGGACATTTAGCTTGCTAGCTTGCTGTTGCTGCTAATTTGTCCTGGGATATTAACATTGGGTTGTTATTTTACCTGAAATGTACAATGTCTTTTTTTTCTGGATCTTTATAGATTTTTGAACAATTTTGAGGCAGAAAACATTGTGTGTTCTCTACACCGACAAATAATCCACAGATTAAAGGTAGGAGGTAGGGGGTAGGGGTTAGGGTGTAAGGAGTAGGAGGTAGGGGGTAGGGGTTAGGGGTTAGGGTGTAAGGGTGTAAAGTCAGCATGGAGAGCACTGTACAAGCCAGCGTTACTAAAGGGGACTGGTGATATGTAATGGAGGGTGATGATGACAAGGTAACCACCGTTACTAAAGGGGACTGGTGATATGTAATGGAGGGTGTTGATGACAAGGTAACCACCGTTACTAAAGGGGACTGGTGATATGTAATGGAGGGTGTTGATGACAAGGTAACCACCGTTACTAAAGGGGACTGGTGATATGTAATGGAGGGTGTTGATGACAAGGTAAAGCCAGCATGGAGAGCACTGTACAAGCCACCGTTACTAAAGGGTACTGGTGATATGTAATGGAGGGTGTTGATGACAAGGTAAAGCCAGCATGGAGAGCACTGTACAAGCCACCATTACTAAAGGGGACTGGTGATATGTAATGGAGGGTGATGATGACAAGGTAAAGCCAGCATGGAGAGCACTGTACAAGCCACCGTTACTAAAGGGGACTGGTGATATGTAATGGAGGGTGATGATGACAAGGTAAAGCCAGCATGGAGAGCACTGTACAAGCCACCATTACTAAAGGGGACTGGTGATATGTAATGGAGGGTGATGATGACAAGGTAAAGCCAGCATGGAGAGCACTGTACAAGCCACCATTACTAAAGGGGACTGGTGATATGTAATGGAGGGTGATGATGACAAGGTAACCACCGTTACTAAAGGGGACTGGTGATATGTAATGGAGGGTGATGATGACAAGGTAAAGCCAGCATGGAGAGCACTGTACAAGCCACCGTTACTAAAGGGGACTGGTGATATGTAATGGGGGGTGATACATGGCATCATTGCAGTTAATGCTTTTGTTTCTGTCATTAACTCAGATGTTGGAGATGGATGTCCTTTATGTAATATCAGAGAAACACGTTTTTATTTTGGGGTTTCAATATAGTAAGATACAGAAAATACAATGTCAAATGTTACATTTTATTTTGGGTCAAGATAAAATGTCAATTTTTATGAGAAGGAAAAACAAGATAGATTAACAGAGGATCCATCTAAAACAGTATAAAACAAGATGATAAACAGAGGATCCATCTAAAACAGTATAAAACAAGATGATAAACAGAGGATCCATCTAAAATAGTATAAAACAAGTGCAGTATGTTCTGAGAATGTTACTTTAACGTCAACTCATAACGTCACACTATAACTTCATGGGAGTCTTGTGGAAAGACTGCATGTTGTTTTGGGTGGATTGAGTGACGTCTTCATCAACATTTGCAGAATATTCCTGTAATATTTTCACCTCTTGTCAGACGCCAACAGCCTAGTCGGCTGCAGACATTCATAAGGAGTTCAAGTGGTTTATTTGCCATTTGCAGGTATTAAAAGTAATACATACATTGTAATTCCTTGTTGGAGCTCTCTCACATATAGGACAGTACATACCAGAGGAGGCTGCTGAGGGGAGGACGGCTCATAATAATGTCTGGAACAGAGTGAATGAAATGGAACACATGGAAACCACGTGTTTGATACCATTCCACTTATTCCCCTCCAGCCATTACAAGCCTGTCCTCCACAATTAAGGACCCACCAACCTCCTGTGGTACAAACACAAACAGTAAAATATATCATTAAAATGCAAAGTGGTATAAGATCAGAAAAGGAACCAAAAGGTTCAGTCATGTTCTAATAGTCTGATGAAAACAGTTTAGGTTGATGATTTAACAGGCAGGTAAAACTGGGATAGAAGCTGTTCTAGAACCTGTGGTCCAGAAACTGATTTAACAGGCAGATAGAACTGGGATAGAAGCTGTTCTAGAACCTGTGGTCCAGAAACAGATTTAACAGGCAGATAGAACTGGGATAGAAGCTGTTCTAGAACCTGTGATCCAGAAACTGATTTAACAGGCAGATAGAACTGGGATAAAAGCTGTTCTAGAACCTGTGATCCAGAAACTGATTTAACAGGCAGATAGAACTGGGATAGAAGCTGTTCTAGAACCTGTGATCCAGAAACTGATTTAACAGGCAGATAGAACTGGGATAGAAGCTGTTCTAGAACCTGTGATCCAGAAACTGATTTAACAGGCAGATAGAACTGGGATAGAAGCTGTTCTAGAACCTGTGATCCAGAAACTGATTTAACAGGCAGATAGAACTGGGATAGAAGCTGTTCTAGAACCTGTGATCCAGAAACTGATTTAACAGGCAGATAGAACTGGGATAGAAGCTGTTCTAGAACCTGTGATCCAGAAACTGATTTAACAGGCAGATAGAACTGGGATAGAAGCTGTTCTAGAACCTGTGATCCAGAAACTGATTTAACAGGCAGATAGAACTGGGATAGAAGCTGTTCTAGAACCTGTGATCCAGAAACTGATTTAACAGGCAGATAGAACTGGGATAGAAGCTGTTCTAGAACCTGTGATCCAGAAACTGATTTAACAGGCAGATAGAACTGGGATAGAAGCTGTTCTAGAACCTGTGATCCAGAAACTGATTTAACAGGCAGATAGAACTGGGATAGAAGCTGTTCTAGAACCTGTGATCCAGAAACTGATTTAACAGGCAGATAGAACTGGGATAGAAGCTGTTCTAGAACCTGTGATCCAGAAACTGATTTAACAGGCAGATAGAACTGGGAGCTGGAAGCTGTTAGAAGCTGTGTATGTCCAGTGTGTGTGTGTCCAGTGTGTGTGTGTCCAGTGTGTGTGTGTGTGTGTGTCCAGTGTGTGTGTGTGTGTGTCCATTGTGTGTGTGTGTCCAGTCTGGGTGTGTGTGTCCAGTGTGTGTGTGTCCAGTGTGTGTGTGTATGTCCAGTGTGTGTGTGTCCAGTGTGTGTGTGTATGTCCAGTGTGTGTGTGTCCAGTGTGTGTGTGTGTGTCCAGTGTGTGTGTGTGTGTGTGTGTCCAGTGTGTGTGTGTGTGTGTGTGTCCAGTGTGTGTGTGTGTGTGTCCAGTGTGTGTGTGTGTGTGTCCATTGTGTGTGTGTGTCCAGTGTGAGTGTGTGTGTCCAGTGTGTGTGTGTGTCCAGTGTGTGTGTGTGTGTGTCCAGTGTGTGTGTGTGTGTCCGGTGTGTGTGTGTGTCCAGTGTGTGTGCGTGTGTCCAGTGTGTGTGTGTTTGTCCTGTGTGTGTGTGAGTGTGTGTGTTTCTGTGTCCAGTGTGTGTGTGTGTGTCCAGTGTGTGTGTGTGTCCAGTGTGTGTGTGTGTCCAGTGTGTGTGTGTGTGTGTGTCCATTGTGTGTGTGTGTCCAGTGTGAGTGTGTGTGTCCAGTGTGTGTGTGTGTGTCCAGTGTGTGTGTGTGTGTCCAGTGTGTGTGTGTGTGTGTGTCCAGTGTGTGTGTGTGTCCAGTGTGTGTGTGTGTGTCCAGTGTGTGTGTGTGTGTGTGTGTCCAGTGTGTGTGTGTGTGTCCAGTGTGAGTGTGTGTGTCCAGTGTGTGTGTGTGTCCAGTGTGTGTGTGTGTGTCCAGTGTGTGTGTGTGTGTGTGTCCAGTGTGTGTGTGTGTCCAGTGTGTGTGTGTGTGTCCAGTGTGTGTGTGTGTGTGTGTGTGTCCAGTGTGTGTGTGTGTGTGTGTGTGTGTCCAGTGTGTGTGTGTCCAGTGTGAGTGTGTGTGTCCAGTGTGAGTGTGTGTGTGTGTCCAGTGTGTGTGTGTCCAGTGTGTGTGTGTGTGTCCAGTGTGTGTGTGTGTGTCCAGTCTGTGTGTGTGTCCAGTCTGTGTGTGTGTGTCCAGTCTGTGTATGTGTGTCCAGTGTGTGTGTGTGTGTGTGTCCAGTGTGTGTGTGTCCAGTGTGTGTGTGTCCAGTGTGTGTGTGTCCAGTGTGTGTTAGTGTATCAGGTTATTATTTCAGGGACACTGAGTCGCCATCATACCAAACCCAAAACCCTGGATAGAGGGGCTCAGTGAATGTGGAGGTGAATGTGATCAGGTGGGTCAGTGTGTCAGAGGAGGCTCTATAGAAGGACAGAGTGCCGGCTGGCCAGTCCAGATACACTCCTACTCTGTGGGAGCTGGAGGAGGGGACGTCTATGGTAGTGGGATTATTATTGTGCCAGGCATCATAACTGTTGTCATCGCAGTTCAGACTCCAGGACTTGTCATTGGCACCAAGACAACAGTCATAATCCTCTCCTGCTGATTATGTCACTCCTATAACAGCCCTTCTCCCACTCCACTCTACCTCCCAGTAACAGCGCCCAGTCAGACCCTCTCTACACAGCACCTGTTCACAGTCCTCAAATCTCTCTGGGTGATCAGGATACGGCTGCTCCTCTGTCCTACATGTCACCTTTCTGTTCTCCTCAGACAGAGAGAGGTGTCTGTGTTACTGTGTTTGGGTCCAGTGTGAGATCACAGACATCTGATGGATGAAACCAGACACAATATTAGAAATCATCATCATTCACATTAGAATGTTAACTCACTTTTCACTAATTCATTTAATGTAGATGTTTCTAGGTATCAAAAGGAGAAGTGAAGGTAACTTGAGACTTGTAGAATGATCATATGTTATACTGTATGGTAATATAAAACACACTTATTCACATTAATCACACACACACACACACACACACACACACACACACACACACACACACACACACACACACACACACACACACACACACACACACACACACACACACACACACACACACACACACACATTGGCAAAGCAACTCTTTGTAAACTTTGGTGTCCCTGATTTCTGCTTCTGTAGAACTACAGCTGATATTTAATATGACCAAGTAAGTAATGATGGTGGTCTTTGACTTTGACTTAACTTGAATTAAGACTTATTCTTAGTCATATTCTTCACAGCAGTCAACACTCACATTTTCTAATCCCAGGTTTCATTGTGTACTCTCCACCATGTTCCACACTGTAGCGGTAAGCAGAAGAACAGACAGTCATTGAGTGATACATACCCCTGAACACACACACACACACACACACACACACACACACACACACACACACACAGGACACACACACACAGGACACACACACACACACACACACAGTCAGAATATAACTTTTTCCAAGTGGTGGTCAGAATGTTTGTCTTAACTAGCCTGGTAAGTCAAACATGTCTGATATGAACATTGACATAAACCCTCTACATACTTGAGTTTCTCCAGTCTGCAGTGTGGATCCTCCAGTCCAGCAGAGAGCAGTCTGACTCCTGAGTCTCCTGGGTGATTGTAGCTCAGGTCCAGCTCTCTCAGGTGTGAGGGGTTTGACCTCAGAGCTGAGACCAGAGAAGCACAGCCTTCCTCTGTGACTAGACAGCCTGACAGCCTGCAAAGAGTCAAATCATATTACAATCGCACTGCTATTCTTGGTGATGAAGAGAGTGGCAGTATATTTTTCCAACATTTTTAGATATATCAGTGTCCTGAAACCTGCTATATCTATTCATAAATAATGAATCGTTATTAGGAATGACAAGTGTTGCTTGTAGAGAGAAAAATGTACAGTACAAATATTTGAGTAGACTGACCAGACCAGTTTAAAAAGCAGTATCAGTCAAAAGACAGACAGTGAGGTATCAGATTTAGATTGTATTGAGTATACAGTCCACACCATATCTATTTTGACAGTGAAGCTAACATTTTAAATGTGGCTCTATACTCCAACATTTTGGATTTCAGATCAAATGTTTCATATGAGGTCACAGTATATAATGTCACCTTTTATTTGAGGATATTTTAATACATATCATTTGAAGAAGTCATACGTATTCTGACCAATTCACTTATATTGTTTTAAGTAGTCAAAAGTATAGTATTTGGTTGTAAACTCGTTGGTTGCATTTGCAGTTTGTTTTGGTTGTGTTTTGCCCAAAAGTAACTGAAAGGTGGATGACGACTGGATTAATTTTCTGTCTAAGTAGATACCATGTTTCTAAACACTACTAAATTAATCCTGATGATGCCATGATTAATACAAACCATGAATGAATCATGAACAATTACGAATGAGAAAGTTACAGTGTGTGTGTCCAATGTGTGTGTGTGTGTATCCAGTGTGTGTGTGTGTGTGTGTGTGTGGCTGTGAGGTGTACCATATTTTATGATATTTCTGTATTGATGCAGGGTTTGGGTTTTTACTTAACCTTCTATACCGGTATTTGAATGTTTGGTTTGTTAAATGTGACACGCCATGTGTAATGTCAATTTTATAGTTTACCTTGCTACTTGAGTCATCTCCACAGTGACCTAGCCACGCCCCCTGTCACTCAAGGAGCGCATTTGATGCTCCTCAACCACAAAACACCTGTTTTCAGTCTGATTGGTCAATGCAGCACATGGAACAATGTTGATGACAACGAGGCTGTTTCCACTTTGCTTCTTAATATAAATCCTCTAGTGTTCTATAATGACACTATTAGTTTGTGTTTCTTACATCAGCAAAATAGCTAGTTTGTCTTTTTTTAGCAAGTTGCCCAAAATCTTGTGAGATTTTAATTGTTAGCCGCTAATGCTAATAGCTAGCTAGCTAATAAATGTACTGAGTCAGAGCAATCGTAGCTGGCTAATACAGCCTGATAATACCAGTGATGGTGTAGACCTAAATCAGCATGTTGTTTGTGCAACAGTATCTTCTAAACCAAAGAGGAATATGCAAAGCAAAAACATGTTAGTTACATGAAGTAGCTAAGAGAAAACATGTTAGCTACATGAAGTAGCTAAGAGAGAACATGTTAGCTACATGAAGTAGATAAGAGAGAACATGTTAGCTCCATGAAGTAGCCAAGAGAAAACATGTTAGCTACATGAAGTAGCTAAGAGAAAACATGTTAGCTACATGAAGTAGATAAGAGAAAACATGTTAGCTACATGAAGTAGCTAAGAGAAAACATGTTAGCTACATAAAGTAGCTAAGAGAAAACATGTTAGCTACATGAAGTAGCTAAGAGAAAACATGCAATGTAGCCAAAGCTTATAGGGTCCCCTAGGAAACACTTATCAACACTTTAGTTCCTATCCTGTCACAATAACTGGGTAGACTGGTGCCAGCTGTGCCAGACCAGTGGTGCCAGTTGGGGGCCATCCCATTACTGCAGCCACTGCCTAATCTCCGCATTTAAATCATATCCTTATAAACCAGAGCTCATTTCCTGCAACAACCACAGTTAACATCATCATACATAAGACTATTGGGTTTGTGTGGTTTAAGGTTAGTCAATCATGAGTTTTCCTAGTCCTAGAAGTTGGTCATGCACTTAAGGTAAGTGTGGCCAAGTGTAGACGTTATTAGCTAAAAACTAATTAATGGAAAATCTTGTAGTCTGTACACTATCATTGCTCAAGAAGGACTGAAGACAAGGAGACGAAGCCACTTGAGACTATTCAGATGTTGCCCAAGACTTCCAAAGAAGTTGGGCTCACATGCTGACCACACCGCTCACATTGTATGCGCAAGAGGTGCAAAATAAATGTGCACATACATGTTATTCATTTATTCATTTCATGTAAACTGCTAGCGTGTCAACAAGCGTATGCGTAGCCAGGCGCTAAAATCGAACTTGGTTCTATTTTTGATGCTTGACACGCTGCAAGTCCCGCCTCTCCCGTCTCCTCATTGGTTTTTAGGAGCACATACCCACATCAGTGATTGAAAGATGAACTGAGGTCCACACTCCAGTCCAGTTGGTGGTGGTAATGCACCTTAAAGTTGGTTGCCAACCGCCATATAAAGTCCACAGAAGAAGAAGAAGAAGAAGACTTCTACTGAAGGAGAAGCGGTTAAATGAAATGTCCTTACACCCTAACCCCTAACCCCTACCTCCTACTCCTTACACCCTAACCCCTACCTCCTACTCCTTACACCCTAACCCCTACCCCCTACCTCCTACTCCTTACACCCTAACCCCTACCCCCTACCTCCTACTCCTTACACCCTAACCCCTACCCCCTACCTCCTACTCCTTACACCCTAACCCCTACCCCCTACCTCCTACTCCTTACACCCTAACCCCTACCCCCTACCTCCTACTCCTTACACCCTAACCCCTACCCCCTACCTCCTACTCCTTACACCCTAACCCCTACCCCCTACCTCCTACTCCTTACACCCTAACCCCTACCCCCTACCTCCTACTCCTTACACCCTAACCCCTACCCCCTACCTCCTACTCCTTACACCCTAACCCCTACCCCCTACCTCCTACTCCTTACACCCTAACCCCTACCCCCTACCTCCTACTCCTTACACCCTAACCCCTACCCCCTACCTCCTACTCCTTACACCCTAAACCCTACCCCCTACTCCTTACACCCTAACCCCTAACCCCTACCCCCTACCTCCTACTCCTTACACCCTAACCCCTACCCCCTACCTCCTACCTTTAATCTGTGGATTATTTGTCGGTGTAGAGAACACACAATGTTTTCTGCCTCAAAATTGTTCAAAAATCTATAAAGATCCAGAAAAAAAAAGACATTGTACATTTCAGGTAAAATAACAACCCAATGTTAATATCCCAGGACAAATTAGCAGCAACAGCAAGCTAGCAAGCTAAATGTCCATGAATGTTTCATGAGTTTTGACCTGTTCCCCAAATTAAAGACCCACTCGGAGACTAGGGTCTGGATAATAACTGCTCTCTTGTGGAGTGTGTTTGTGTGTGTGTTTGTGTGTGTGTGTGTTTGTGTGTGAGTGTGAGTGTGAGTGTGAGTGTGTGTGTGTGTGTGTGTGTGTGTGAGTGTGAGTGTGAGTGTGAGTGTGTGTGTGTGTGTGTGTGTGTGTGTGTGTGTGTGAGTGTGAGTGTGTGTGTGAGCGTGTGTGTGGTGGGATGGGGCACGCGCATACACAGACACACTCAGACACTTTATCTCTCGCAAACACAAACACACTCTTGCATATGCACCGCACCCACATAGGCTCCTCCCCTCTCATTACATTACTCATATACACAAACATGTGACACTCATTACATTACTCATACACTCACCTCCTCAAATTGCACATTCACTTTTCAGCTTCAACTTCCCTGTTATGCAAAACAAAACTATTAGTCAGTACAAACACATTTCCACAAACCAACATGTCATTTGACAATGCACCTCAATTGTGCTGAATCCTGTTTGCTGGAAAGCACCTACTGTAGGCTTATCGCTCGCGTGTCAGTGACTGTATATGTTAATGGTCAAAGCTGATCACGTGACAACATTCCTATGTGAAGTCGAAAAGCACATTGAAGCCAAATGATGTCTGTTTAATATGGTAAATGTTAAGACATAGTCTGTTAAGACTTAAAATGCGCAGTTTGAGCTACACCAGGAAGTGACGTTGCAGGCTAGCTCAGCGCTGCCCCCTCTCATTGACCAACTCAAGTTGACGACCGACCGGGGTACTGCAGGCTGCCATTTTAGAATAATTGAGTTTATTAGAAGCAATTATTGGTACCATGATTGTCTTCCAAAATGTATTTTATTTAGTCGCCGATTGACCATGAAGAGCGTCATTTTTCCATTCACTATAATGGTGGATCCTGTTTTCTGCTTACAATGCCTGCTGTACCGCGTTCGTCCTTAAACATCCGTGGCTTCAAAGAGAGGGGGCAGTCATTCTCCCCTGGTGTTTTTACATCCCACCTGCCCTATAGTAACCCCTCCTGCTCTCTGTCTCCCAGGCCAGATGACTCGGATAACTCCATTTCCTATCCTCTCATCTCCTCTCGTTTATTGCAAATTGCACTTTTGCTCCAAACAAATTCATTTTTCACCGTAAAGTGGGAGTGGTGGTAGATGGTTATCTATTCTGGTCTTGGTCGGCCTCTGATACAGCAGATCTATGTTACTTTATTTATTTTTTTCCCCTGTTAACCTCTAACCTTCACTCTATTTTTCTCGCGCTCTCTTTTTTCTCTCCCACTCTCATTCACACACACACACACACACACACACACACACACACACACACACACACACACACACACACACACACACACACACACACACACACACACACACACACACACACACACACTCTCCCCCTCTGTCCCATCTCTCTCGCGTTTTGCTCTCTCTCTCTGTCTCTCACACAAACATCGCCCCTGACCCTGTTTCAAGGAGACCCCTAGCAGCTGAACAAATGGAGAGAGACAGAGGGACTGAGGGAGCACCATATGCCGTAGGCCTCGTTAAGGGATACTTGATAGGGGACACTCGTTGGGGACACTCGTTAGGGACAGCCAGTTAGCCAGGTCAATCTGTGACCGTGTGAGGAAGCAAAGCCATGGAGATGGAAATGTGGACATGGTGGGCATGTTTGTTGGGGGGGGGGGGGGGGGGGGGGGTGCTCATACCTTCTCTTATCAGTGTGCTCTATCGGTCTGCCCTAGGATAATTTCATTCCCCACTTCCTACCTTCCTTGACTCCACCACTACGCACTGTCCCCCCTCCCCTCTATACCTCTCTATCTGCCTCCAGGGAAAGGTATTGATCCCTCCATCCAGGATGCCTGTGCAGAAATGTGATGCAAGGATAACAGGCCTAATGGCATTATTCAGGAGTCACCATGGCCCCTTTTTCTCACCACAAACACACACGCACGAGATGGAGAGGTCCTTAAATCGCACGCACACACACACACACACACACACACACACACACACACACACACACACACACACACACACACACACACACACAGTATTCTCTTACGCCTGGAAGTATAACCACACCACAGGCGTCTGCAGTGCAATCACATAGTCCATTTGGAGTAGGGGGAGAGAGTTTGTGTGTGTGTGTGTGTGTGTGTGTGTGTGTGTGCTTGCATCCGTCCATGTGTGTGTTTGTGTGTGCCACTTGGTGCTCTATTCTCTATGTCTAAATGGATGGGACACACACACAATTCTCTTTTCGGATGGATCTTAACTATGTCATGTGGAAACTTGAGGCATGTGCAACAGGACACCAGATTCCAATGGCAACCAAACACTTTCCCTTCCTCCCACCCTTGCCTTGTCATTGGCCTTGACGAGACTCTTTCATAGTCCAAGCCCCCTCTTTGCACCATACATTTATACCTTGACTTTCACAAGGGTGAAAAGTCATGCACACACACACACACACACACACTCTCTCTCTCTCTCTCTCTCTCTCTCTCTCCACACCCATATTCACATTCTCTCTCACTTACACACACACACACACACACACATCCTCGAAGCTCAGAGGGGTAGACTTCACAAGACTCTTCCTCTCAAGTGAGGAAGAGGATGAGGAAGGCTTTGATCAGAGTAGCTTGGTGGGCCATGATCCGACACTCCCTTTATTCATATTCGCTCTCCCACAAGTGGCGGGGAGATGGACTGCAGTCACACACATTCACACCCAGGCACATTCACAGGCATTTCCAATCCGCTTCCTTATGGGAAGAATGTTCTAGGGGGCCAAAGGATTACTGTGACAGTGTGTGACGTGGGGTGCAGTATTCAGGCAGCAGATTTTGGTGTGTGTGTGTGTTATGTTACGTTCCTCAGTTTCTGTGTTGTAGTTTCTATTTGAGTGTGTGTGTTTCAGGAGATGGCTTCCTGGAATTTCTCCCCAAGCAGCTGATTGGTCGATTGGAGAGCTGACCCCGCCCCCTCGTCAAGATACAGCTGACTCTAATTACCATTGCTGGCTGAAGCTATAAAAGCCAGTGTTCTGTTCAGAGAGAGAGAGATCATTGCTGGCTGAAGCTATAAAAGCCAGTGTTCTGTTCAGAGAGATCATTGCCACCTGAAGCTATAAAAGCCAGTGTTCTGTTCAGAGAGATCATTGCTGGCTGAATAGCAAAGCTGTCAGATGATTAAGGTCTTTCAACCATGCTATGACTATTCGTCCATGTCTTTTTGAAATCATCAGTTATAGGTCTGTGTGTAAAAGCAACTGCTGTCTTTCCTTTTAAAATGTGGTCAACAGGAACAGGAGAGATTTTAGAGTACTACGACCATCTCACCGCACATCATCGCTACCAGGTTACTGGTCGACATACACATTCCATGTCCTGTTATGTGACTCTCTCTCACTACCTCGGCATGATGTGTCAGCCCAAACGTTTATACATGTGGCCTCTGGTACTCCTAGTTTCAAGTAGTTTATGGTTGGTTTGGTTTTCAGTTTTTTTTCTCTAATTTTAGCAAACTACTGAGTTTTGATGGACAATCCTCATATGAATTCAGAGGATTTTACTGGATCCAATGGGAAAAGAGGCGGGACAAATGTCTCAAGTCTTCATAAATCTCTTTTGGTATTCAGTGAATATTGCATATATCGACCTGATCTGTTGAATAGAGAGAGAAAACATGCCCTAAGCTTGACACTCCCCTATGTAGTGGTGTGTATGCACTATGCTGTAGATTGTATGTACATATTTGACCTGATGTGGATGCTGACATCGGTTGCTTAGTGATTATATAATTTGGATGATTGATTGTCTATGGTGAAGAAAGTATGCATATTAGCTGATAGGGTCCTTTTGTGGACGGCTTTTGGCGAGGTCTTTACATTCTAGTCAATGCATGCACAGGCGTGCACACACACACACACCTCCCTTTAGGATTCTTCATAGTTGAGTTTGATTCAATGCCAGGTATCACGGGTCCAGGGTGTGGGTCTGGCTGACACACACACACACAAGTACTCACTCTTCTTCACCATACCAAATTTGGGCAAGACCTTCTTCTTTGAGTGACCATGCATGATGTTTCTTTGGTGGTGTGCCACACCAATCAAAGCACATTTTTACCCTCCTCTTTCTCTCTCATCACCCTCCTCCTTCTCTCTCTTTACCCTCCTCCTTCTCTCTCTTCACCCTCCTCCTTCTCTCTCACTCACCCTCAAATTCAACTCTGGACTTTGAAGTCAGTTCCACTGCTTTTTTTTCCTGGTTCCGGGTCTGATTTAGACCTGGGACACCAGGTGTGTGCAATGAATTATCAGGTAGAACAAAACAAAAACAGCAGGCTCCAAACCTCGTAAGAGTTGAATACCCCTGTCCTGGAACATACTGTATCAATGGTAAATGAGAGTTGAATACCCCTGTCCTAGAACATACTGTATCAATGGTAAATGAGAGTTGAATACCCCTGTCCTGGAACATACTGTATCAATGGTAAATGAGAGTTGAATACCCCTGTCCTGGAACATACTGTATCAATGGTAAATGAGAGTTGAATACCCCTGTCCTGGAACATAGTGTATCAATGGTAAATGAGAGTTGAATACCCCTGTCCTAGAACATACTGTATCAATGGTAAATGAGAGTTGAATACCCCTGTCCTAGAACATACTGTTTCAATGGTAAATGAGAGTTGAATACCCCTGTCCTGGAACATACTGTATCAATGGTAAATGAGAGTTGAATACCCCTGTCCTAGAACATACTGTATCAATGGTAAATGAGAGTTGAATACCCCTGTCCTAGAACATACTGTATCAATGGTAAATGAGAGTTGAATACCCCTGTCCTAGAACATACTGTATCAATGGTAAATGAGAGTTGAATACCCCTGTCCTAGAACATACTGTATCAATGGTAAATGAGAGTTGAATACCCCTGTCCTAGAACATAGTGTATCAATGGTAAATGAGAGTTGAATACCCCTGTCCTAGAACATACTGTATCAATGGTAAATGAGAGTTGAATACCCCTGTCCTAGAACATACTGTATCAATGGTAAATGAGAGTTGAATACCCCTGTCCTAGAACATAGTGTATCAATGGTAAATGAGAGTTGAATACCCCTGTCCTAGAACATAGTGTATCAATGGTAAATGAGAGTTGAATACCCCTGTCCTAGAACATAGTGTATCAATGGTAAATGAGAGTTGAATACCCCTGTCCTAGAACATACTGTATCAATGGTAAATGAGAGTTGAATACCCCTGTCCTAGAACATACCGTATCAATGGTAAATGAGAGTTGAATACCCCTGTCCTAGAACATATCTCTCTTTACCCTCCTCCTTCTCTCTCTTTACCCTCCTCCTTCTCTCTACCCTCCTTCTCTCTCTTTACCCTCCTCCTTCTCTCTCTTTACCCTCCTCCTTCTCTCTCTTTATCCTCCTCCTTCTCTCTCTTTACCCTCCTCCTTCTCTCTCATTACCCTCCTCCTTCTCTCTCTTTACCCTCCTCCTTCTCTCTCTTTACCCTCCTCCTTTTCTCTCTTTACCCTCCTCCTTTTCTCTCTTTACCCTCCTCCTTCTCTCTCTTTACCCTCCTCCTTCTCTCTCTTTACCCTCCTCCTTCTCTCTCTTTACCCTCCTCCTTCTCTCTCTTTACCCTCCTCCTTCTCTCTCTTTACCCTCTTCCTTCTCTCTCTTTCAGATTTCCAGTTGAGATCCAGTCAGGTCTTCTCGAGATCATCTCTCCATCAGTCCACTTCTACCCCGATTTCTCCCGTCTGAAAGAGTCCTTCGGAGACCCCAAGGAGAGGGTCAGGTAAGACGGCAGCCTTCCCAGCAGATTGCTGCAGCTTTCACAACTGTCTGAGCAACCCACTGCAGTTCAGTACAGGAGACGAGTTGAAATTCAAGTCTTGTCTTGAACCGTGGCCCGTTGTTTCATATGAGGATGCTGTGACGATTCGTTGTTGTGTGTGTGGAATACCGTCAGGTTGAGTCGAGGACACTCCACTGCTCTGATCTTGTGTGACTTGATGACATCACCTTCTCTCGTCACTTATTTAGTACCCCGCTGTGTGTGAATGAATGTGAGTGTGTGACATTCCAACGTCGAGACTGTTGTCTTCTTTTATTTAGCACTCTTCTGCATGTGTGAATATGTAATGGTCATGACTATGCGTGCATAAATGTGTGTATGAGAGAGTCTGTCTGTCTGTTGGTCTGTTTGATTAGCTATCTAGCTGTGTGTCTAACTCGCCACTTGTCTACCTAAGTGTGTAACGGATGTGAAATGGCTAGCTAGTTAGCGGGTACGCGCTAGTAGCGTTTCAATCAGTTACATCACTTGCTCTGAAACCTAGAAGTAGTGTTGCCCCTTGCTCTGCAAGGGCCGCGGCTTTTGTGGAGCGATGGGTAACGATGCTTCGTGGGCGACCGTTGTTGATGTGTGCAGAGGGTCCCTGGTTCGCGCCCGTGTCGGGGCGAGGGGACGGTTTAAAGTTATACTGTTACATTGATGCTGTTGACCCGGATCACTGGTTGCTGCGGAAAGGGGGGTGAGTGTAACCGATGTGAAAAGGCTAGCTAGTTAGCGGGTACGCGCTAGTAGCGTTTCAATCAGTTACATCACTTGCTCTGAAACCTAGAAGTAGTGTTGCCCCTTGCTCTGCAAGGGCTTTTGTGGAGCGATGGGTAACGATGCTTCGTGGGCGACCGTTGTTGATGTGTGCAGAGGGTCCCTGGTTCGCGCCCGGGTCGGGGCGAGGGGACGGTCTAAAGTTATACTGTTACAAGAGCATGACATCTAAACTTAGAACCCTTAGAACAGAGCATTTAGAACCATATGAGAACATGACATCTACACTTAGATTCTTTAGAACAGAGCATTTAGAACCATATGAGAACATGACATCTACACTTAGATTCTTTAGAACAGAGCATTTAGAACCATATGAGAACAGGACATCTAAACTTAGAAACCTTAGAACAGAGCATTTAGAACCATATGAGAACATGACACCTAAACTTAGAAACCTTAGAACATAGCATTTAGAACCATATGAGAACAGGACATCTAAACTTAGAACCCTTAGAACAGAGCATTTAGAACCATATGAGAACATGACACCTAAACTTAGAACCCTTAGAACAGAGCATTTAGAACCATATGAGAACATGACATCTAAACGTAGAACCCTTAGAACAGAGCATTTAGAACCATATGAGAACAGGACATCTACACTTAGAACCCTTGGAACTTTAGATGTAGGACCTGTGGAACTCTGAGTGTTCCATGAAGAGACAGCGTTGCCTGGACTACCGCGTCACCGGCCTATCGGAAGGAGCCCGTCAGGATCCATGGCAATGGGGCTGTTGTTGCGTTTGTCTGTAGATCAGCAGATCTGAGTTCCCCAGCTTGACGTTGTCACCCCCGTGGTGACCTGATCTTCTGTGACATCCCACCTCTCCCTCCTAACCCCAAGGGCCGTATTGGTCATGGGAAACATATGATGACGTGGCCAAAGCAAGTGAAGTAGATAATAAACAGTAAACATGAAATAAACATGAACGGTAAACATTACACTCACAGACATTTCAAATGTCGTATTATGTCTATATGTCGCGCCCTGACCTTAGAGAGCCTTCCTATTTCTCTATGTGGTTAGGTCAGGGTGTGATTTGGGTGGGCAATCTAGTTTGTCTATTTCTTTGTTTGGCCTGGATTGGTTCCCAATCAGAGGCAGCTGTCTATCGTTGTCTCTGATTGGGGATCATACTTAGGCAGCCCTTTTTCCCACCTGTGTTTGTGGGTAATTATTTATTTTCTGTGAGTGTTTGTGTGCGCCACGATTGAGTCACGTTCTGATTCTGTTTACATGTTTTTTGTGTGAAAGGTTTCACTTCGAATAAAGATGTGGAATTACACCCTTGGCTTATTTATGACAGGGAGTTTGACGACAGTGAACGTGACACTATATACGGTGTTGTAATGATGTGCAAATAGTTAAAGTACAAAAGGGAAAATAAATAAACATAAATATGGGTTGTATTTATAATGGTGTTTGTCCTTCACTTGCCTTGTCTCTCAGATCGTTCACAGCTATGTGGAAGTTACCTTTTGGCGCTGATGTTTAGGCCGAGGTATGTATAGCTGTTTGTGTACTCTGGGGCAACGGTGTCCAGATGGAATTTGTATTTGTGGTCCTGGCAACTGGACCTTTTTTTCAGGAACACCATTATTTTTGTCTCTCTCTCTCTCTCATATGAAAGTCAACATGGGAAAACATTTGCTTTGTTCGAAACATAATGACTATTAAAATGTCAGATCAGGAAGTTCCACTGTCTCATCTATCTCTACCCCTTCTGCTGTTCTCTGTGTGAGGGAGAGACAGAGACAGACAGAGAGAGACAGAGAGAGACAGAGACAGACAGAGAGAGACAGAGACAGACAGAGAGAGACAGAGAGAGACAGGGAGAGACAGAGACAGACAGAGAGAGACAGAGAGAGACAGAGAGACAGACAGAGAGAGACAGGGAGAGACAGAGAGACAGAGACAGACAGAGAGAGACAGAGAGAGACAGAGACAGACAGAGAGAGACAGAGAGAGACAGAGAGAGACAGAGAGACAGAGAGAGACAGAGACAGACAGAGAGAGACAGAGAGAGACAGAGAGAGACAGGGAGAGACAGAGACAGACAGAGAGAGACAGAGAGAGACAGACAGACAGAGAGAGACAGAGAGAGACAGAGAGAGACAGACAGAGAGAGACAGAGAGAGACAGAGAGACAGAGAGAGACAGAGACAGACAGAGAGAGACAGAGACAGACAGAGAGAGACAGAGAGACAGAGAGACAGAGACAGGGAGAGAGAGAGAGAGACAGAGACAGACAGAGAGAGACAGAGACAGACAGAGAGACAGAGACAGACAGAGAGAGACAGAGAGAGACAGAGACAGAGAGAGACAGACTTCCCACATCACTTCAGAGAGCGTGTAAAAACACACTCCTCAATCTCTCACGGTTTAATCGTTAATTTGGTTAATTCATGTTGGAAATGCAGATTGGTTCATGATGTCACTTCACATTCTCATATGTTGGGTTAGAAAACAGAAACACACACTCCAAATCACCAAGCACATCCTCCTGGGAAAAACATGTCCTGAGGACTCAACACACACACACACACACACACACACACACACACACACACACACACACACACACACACACACACACACACACACACACACACACACACACACACACACACACACACACACACACACTAATTCTATCCTCTCAAAAAATGAAAAGGGGAAAAGTATGTCAATCAACCAAACAGGAAGCAGTGTGATTGTGTCAGGACCTGCGGAGGTGAAACGATCAGGACATTAAACTGTAATAAATCCCCCTCAGAGAGACCAAACAGGAAGCAGTGTGATTGTGTCAGGACCTGCGGAGGTGAAACGATCAGGACATTAAACTGTAATAAATCACCCTCAGAGAGGCCAAACAGGAAGCAGTGTGATTGTGTCAGGACCTACGGAGGTGAAACGTTCAGGACATTAAACTGTAATAAATCCCCCTCAGAGAGACCAAACAGGAAGCAGTGTGATTGTGTCAGGACCTGCGGAGGTGAAACCTTCAGGACATTAAACTGTAATAAATCACCCTCAGAGAGACCAAACAGGAAGCAGTGTGATTGTGTCAGGACCTACGGAGGTGAAACCTTCAGGACATTAAACTGTAATAAATCCCCCTCAGAGACCAAACAGGAAGCAGTGTGATTGTGTCAGGACCTGCGGAGGTGAAACGTTCAGGACACTGTAATAAATCACCCTCAGAGAGACCAAACAGGAAGCAGTGTGATTGTGTCAGGACCTGCGGAGGTGAAACGATCAGAATATTAAACTGTTATAAATCTCCCTCAGAGAGGCCAAACAGGAAGCATCCGGTTTTCACAAAGCAGAGATCATTTTATATTTCATTTATTTAACCTTTATTTAAATAGGCTAGTCAGTTAAGAACATATTCTTATTTACAATGACAGCCTACCAAAATAAACAGAATGTTTCCTCATTGGTGGGTTACAGTATATATTAACAGCTCTTATTTTCAGACCTTGTTTAATTTTTCATCTTTCCCACCATATCCATTGGCATATTCACGAATTACTTCACTCTCTCTCTTCCTCTCCTTCTTCTCTCCTCCTCTCCTCTGTTTAAAGAGCAACACTGCCACCTACTGAGCATCCACTTTCTCTCCTCCCTCTTCTTCTCTCCTCCTCTCCTCTGTTTAAAGAGCAACACTGCCACCTACTGAGCATCCACTTTCTCTCCTCCCTCTTCTTCTCTCCTCCTCTCCTCTGTTTAAAGAGCAACACTGCCACCTACTGAGCATCCACTTTCTTCTCCTTCCTCCTCTTCCTCTACATCTGTTTACTTCTTCTTCTCCCTCATCTTCCTCTCCCTTCATCCATCCATCCTTCTACTTCATTCCTCTCCCTCGTCATCTCTTTGGTTCTCCTCCTCCTCTTCTTACCATGTCCTCCTGTTCTTTTTCTCTCCCTGTGTCTGTTCTCTCTCCTCCACCTCCTCCTCTTCTTACCATGTCCTTCTGTTCTTTTTCTCTCCCTGTGTCTGTTCTCTCTCCTCCTCTTCTTACCATGTCCTTCTGTTCTTTTTCTCTCCCTGTGTCTGTTCTCTCTCCTACTCCTCCTCCTCCTCCTCTTCTTACCATGTCCTCATAACCGATCTGCATTTATAACATTAATTAACCAAATTAATGATTAAACCGTGAGAGATTGTGTTTTTACACGCTCTCTGAAGTGATGTGTGAAGTCTGTCTCTCTCTGCCATCAAAAGGCCCTAAATATACCTATGTAACATACCTATGTGAGAATGCTGTTCATTGACTACAGCTCAGCATTTAACACCATAGTACCTTCCAAACTCGTCATCAAGCTCGAGACCCTGGGTCTCGACCCCGCCCTGTGCAACTGGGTACTGGACTTCCTGACGGGCCGCCCCCAGGTGGTGAGGGTAGGTAACAACATCTCCATCCCGCTGATCCTCAACACTGGGGCCCCACAAGGGTGCGTTCTGAGCCCTCTCCTGTACTCCCTGTTCACCCACGACTGCGTGGCCATGCACGCCTCCAACTCAATCATCAAGTTTGCGGATGACACTACAGTGGTAGGCTTGATTACCAACAACGACGAGACGGAGTGTGGTGTCAGGAAAATAACCTCACACTCCACGTCAACAAAACAAAGGAGATGATTGTGGACTTCAGGAAACAGCAGAGGGAGCACCCCCCTATCCACATCGACGGGACAGTAGTGGTGGAAAGTTTTAAGTTCCTCGGCGTGCACATCACAGACAAACTGAATTAGTCCACCCACACAGACAGCGTTGTGAAGAAGGCGCAGCAGCGCCTCTTCAACCTCAGGAGGCTGAAGAAATTCGGCTTGTCACCAAAAACACTCACAAACTTCTACAGATGCACAATCGAGAGCATCCTGTCGGGCTGTATCACCGCCTGGTACGGCAACTGCTCCGCCCACAACCGTAAGGCTCTCCAGAGGGTAGTGAGGTCTGCACAACGCATCACCGGGGGCAAACTACCTGCCCTCCAGGACACCTACACCACCCGATGTCACAGGAAGGCCATAAAGATCATCAAGGACAACAACCACCTGAGCCACTTCCTGTTCACCCCGCTATCATCCAGAAGGCGAGGTCAGTACAGGTGCATCAAAGCAGGGACCGAGAGACTGAAAAACAGCTTCTATCTCAAGGCCATCAGACTGTTAAAACTTCTTTGGGCTGCAAACCCGAAGTCGGGCACAATATGACAACAGCCAGTCCAAGTGCAGGGCGCGAAATTCAAAATATATTTTTTAGAAATATTTAACTTTCACACATTAACAAGTCCAATACAGCAAATGAAAGATACACATATTGTGAATCCAGCCAACATGTCCGATTTTTAAAATGTTTTACAGCGAAAACACCACGTATATTTATCTTAGCTCACCACCAAATACAAAAAAGCAAAGACATTTTTCACAGCACAGGTGGCTTGCACAAAACCAACCAAACTAACCAAGAACCAACCAAACTAACCAAGAAACAACTTCATCAGATGACAGTCTTATAACATGTTATACAATAAATCTATGTTTTGTTCGAAAAATGTGCATATTTGAGGGATAAATCATAGTTTTACATTGCAGCTACAATCGGAAATAGCACCGAAGCAGCTAGAACAATTACAGAGACCAGATTGAAATACCTAAATACTCATCATAAAACATTTCAGAAAAATACATGGTGTACAGCAAATTAAAGACAAACATCTTGTGAATCCAGCCAATATTTCCGAATCTTTAAGTGTTTTACAGCGAAAACACAATATAGCATTATATTAGCTTACCACAATAGCCAGAAACACAAGCCATTTACCAGCAGCAAAAGTTAGCGATCGTAACAAACCAGCAAAAGATATATAATTTTTGACTAACCTTGATAAGCTTCATCAGATGACAGTCCTATAACATCAGGTTATACATACACTTATGTTTTGTTTCGAAAATGTGCATATTTAGAGCTGAAATCAGTGGTTATACATTGTGCTAACGTAGCATCTTTTTCCCAGAATGTCCGGATATTTTTATGACACTCACCTATTCTGACCAAATAACTATTCATAAACGTTACTAAAAAATACATGTTGTATAGGAAATGATAGATACACTAGTTCTTAATGAAATCGCCGTGTTAGAATTCTAAAAATAACTTCATTACGACATCCAGCTTACGTTATAGCGAGAGCGTGCCCAAAATCTGGGTGCAAACTAATAGTACACATGTTCGACAGATATATGAAATAACATCATAAAATGGGTCCTACTTTTGATGATTTTCCATCAGAATGTGGTACAAGGGGTCCTTTGTCGGGAACAATCGTTGTTTGGATTTAGAATGTCCTCTTCTCCAGTCAATTAGCACGGAAAGCTAGCAAAGTGGCGCGAAGCTCTCCTTCCTGAACATATGCAGACAAAGCAACACGCCTAACGTCCCGAAAAAATTTCAATAATCTAATAAAACTATATTGAAAAAAACATACTTTACGATGATATTGTCACATTTATCAAATAAAATCAAAGCCGGAGATATTAGTCGTCTATAACGACAGCTTTACAGAAGGCAATACCAGGTCACTTCTCGCGCGTTCCAGAAAACAGGAAATTGGGGTCACGTCATGCCAAGAGCTTTTATTCGACCTCAGATGATGTTATACACTCCATTTCTTCTCTCACTGCCTGTTGACATCTAGGGGAAGGTGTATGAAGTGCATGTATACTAATAAATATCAAGGACATTTATAGGCAGGCCCTAGAACAGAGCATCGATTTCAGATTTTCCACTTCCTGTCAGGAAGTTTGCTGCAAAATGAGTTCTGTTTTACTCATAGATATAATTCAAACGGTTTTAGAAACTAGAGAGTGTTTTCTATCCAATAGTAATAATAATATGCATATTGTACGAGCAAGAATTGAGTACGAGGCCGTTTGAAATGGGCACCTTTTATCCAGGCTACTTTTTCCCGGAATGTCCGGATATTTTTATGACACTCACCTATTCTGACCAAATAACTATTCATAAACGTTACTAAAAAATACATGTTGTATAGGAAATGATAGATACACTAGTTCTTAATGCAATCGCCGTGTTAGAATTCTAAAAATAACTTCATTACGACATCCAGCTTACGTTATAGCGAGAGAGTGCCCAAAATCTGGGCGCAAACTAATAGTTCACATGTTCGACAGATATATGAAATATCATCATAAAATGGGTCCTACTTTTGATGATCTTCCATCAGAATCTTGTACAAGGGGTCCTTTGTCCAGAACAATCGTTGTTTGGATTTAGAATGTCCTTTTTCCCTCTCGAATTAGCAACCACACTAGCCAAGTGGCGCTAAGCTGTCCATCGTCAACAAACGCAGAGAACGCAACACGCCTAAACTCCCGAAACAATTTCAATAATCTGATTAAACTATATTGAAAAAACATAGTTTACGATGATATTGTCACATTTATCAAATAAAATCAAAGCCGGAGATATTAGCCGTCTATAACAAAAGCTTTTCAGAAGCCAATGCGGAAGTCCTTTCCGCATCTTCCTGAACAAAGGAAATTGGGGTCCTGTCATTCCAAGCTCTCTCTTTTGACCATAGAAATAGCTATACACTCCATTTCACCTCTCACAGCCTATTGACATCTAGTGGAAGGCGTATGAAGTGCATGTATACTAATAGATTTCAAGCAAATGATTAGGCAGGCCCTGGAACAGAGCCTCGATTTCAGATTTTTCACTTTCTGACAGGAAGTTTGCTGCAAAATAAGTTCTGTTTTACTCACAGATATAATTCAAACCGTTTTAGAAACTTGAGAGTTTTCTATCCAATAGTAATAATAACATGCATATTGTACGAGCAAGAATTGAGTACGAGGCCGTTTGAAATGGGCACCTTTTATCCAAGCTACTCAATACTGCCCCTGCAGCCATAAGAAGTTAAACAGCCACCACTAACATTTAGTGGCCGCTGCCAACATACTGACTCAACTCCAGCCACTTTAATAATGGGAATTGATGGAAATTATGTAAAAATGTATCACTAGCCACTTTAAACAATGCCACTTAATATAATGTTTACATACCCTACATTACTCATCTCATATGTATATGTCTATACTGTACTCTATATCATCTACTGCATCTTGCCATCTTTATGTAATACATGTATCACTAGCCACTTTAAACTATGCCACTTTATCTTTACATACCCTACATTACTCATCTCATATGTATATAGTGTACTCTATACCATCTACTGCATCTTGCCTATGCCGTTCTGTACCATCACTCATTCATATATCTTTATGTACATATTCTTTATCCCTTTACACTTGTGTGTATAAGGTAGTAGTTGTGGAATTGTTAGGTTAGATTACTTGTTGGTTATTACTGCATTGTCGGAACTAGAAGCACAAGCATTTCGCTACACTCGCATTAACATCTGCTAACCATGTGTATGTGACAAATAAAATTTGATTTGATTTGAGAAGAGAGAGCAGAGAGCGAGAGAGAGCAGGGAGGGAGAGAGCAGAGAGACAGCAGAGAGGGCAGAGAGAGAGAGCAGAGAGAGAGCAGAGAGCAAACAGAGAGAGAGCAGAGAGCAGAGTGAGAGAGAACAGAGAGGGCAGAGAGAGAGAGCAGAGAGAGAAAGCAGATAGAGCATGAGAGAGCAGAGAGTAGAGAGAGCAATAGAGAGCGAGAGAGAGCAGAGAGAGAGCAGGGAGCAGAGAGAGAGAGCAGAGAGATAGAGCAGAGAAAAGAGAGAACAGCAGAGCAGAGAGAGCAGAGAGCGAGAGAGAGCAGGGAGGGAGAGAGCAGAGAGAGAGCAGAGAGTGAGAGATATAGCAGAGAGAAGAGAGAGGGCAGAGAGAGCGAGAGAGAGCAGAGAGAGAGAGCAGAGAGAGAGAGCAGAGAGAGGGAGCAGAGAGAGGGAGCAGAGAGAGAGCAGAGAAAAGAGAGAACAGCAGAGCAGAGAGAGCAAGAGAGAGCAGAGAGAGAGCATAGAGAGCAGGCTGAGAGAGAAGAGAGCAGAGAGAGAGAGACGAGAGAGGGCAGAGAGGGCAGAGAGAGCAGGCTGAGAGAGAAGAGAGAGAAGAGGGGGCAGGCTGAGAGAGAGCAGGCTGAGAGAGAGCAGAAAGTGAGAGATATGGCAGAGAGCAGAGAAGAGAGAGAGAGCAGATTAGAGAGAGCAGAGAGAGACGAGAGAGAACAGAGAGAGCAGGGAGGGAGAGAGCAGAGAGAGCAGAGAGTGAGAGATAGAGCAGAGAAAAGAGAGAACAGCAGAGCAGAGAGAGCAGGCTGAGAGAGCAGAGAGGAAGAGAGCAGAGAGGGCAGAGAGAGCAGGGAGGGAGAGAGCAGAGAGAGAGATAGAGCCAAGAAAAGAGAGAACAGCAGAGCAGAGAAGAGAGTGAGCAGGGAGGGAGAGAGCAGAGAGAGGGCAGAGAGAGCAGAGAGAGAGCAGAGAAAAGAGAGAGCAGAGAGAGCAGAGCAGAGAGAGCAGAGAACAGAGAGAGAGAGAAGAGAGGGAAAGCAGAGAGCAGAGAGCAAACAGAGAGAGCAGAGAGAGAGAGCAGAGAAAAGAGAGAACAGCAGAGCAGAGGGAGAGAGAGAGCAGAGAACAGAGAGAGAGCAGAGAGCAGAGAGAGAGCAGAGGTAGAGAGATAGCAGAGAGAGATAGCAGGGAGAGAAAGCAGAGAGAGCAGAGAGCAGAGCAAAGAGAGCAGAGAGCAGAGCATAGAGAAAAGAGAGAGCAGATACTGAGATAGCAGAGAGAGAGAGAGCAGAGAGAGATAGCAGGGAGAGCAGAGATCAGAGAGAGAGAGCAGAGAGAGCAGAGGGAGAGAGAGAGCAGATGGCGAGAGAGTAGAGAGAGCAGAGTCAGAGAGAGAGGAGAGAGGGCAGAGTGAGAGAGAGCAGAGAAGGCAGAGAGAGAGCAGAGAGCAGAGAAGGCAGAGCGAGAGCAGGCTTAGAAAGCAAAGAGAGAGTGAGAGAGCAGATAGGAAAGAGAGAGAGCAAAGAGTGAGATAGCAGAGAGAGAGAGAGCAGAGGGAGCAGAGAAAAGAGAGAACAGCAGAGCAGAGAGAGAGCAGGCTGAGAGAGAAGAGAGAGCAGAGAGCGAGAGAGAGGAGGGAGGGAGCAGAGAGAGCAGAGAGCGAACAGAGAGAGGGAGAGAGAGCAGAGAGAAGAGAGAGCGAGAGAGAGCAGGGAGGGAGAGAGCAGAGAGAGATAGCAGAGAGTGAGAGATAGAGCAGAGAAAAGAGAGAAAGAGAGCAGAGAGAGCGGAGAACAGAGAGAGAGCAGAGGGAGAGAGAGAGAGAGAGCAGAGAACAGAGAGAAGAGGGAGCAAAGATAGAGAGAAGAGAGAGGGCAGAGAGATCAGAGAGGGAGAGCAGAGAGCAGAGTGAGAGAGAACAGAGAGGGCAGAGAGAGAGAGCAGAGAGAGAACAGAGAGCAGAGAGAGAGAGCAGAGAGAGAGCAGAGAGAGAACAGAGAGCAGAGAGAGAGAGCAGAGAGAGAGCAGAGGCAGAACTCTGTTGCTATAGTAACCTTGCATCACAACACTCTGTTGTACAATTTGTTTAATTCAATTCCACATATTTAATTGTTTGTATTTCATTTCATATTTGTTTCATGTTTCAACCAGTCGCAGGTTAACGTCAACCTGACAGAGGAAACGTAACATCAATAACCAAACTGTTTTCACAATTAACATGCTTTTCTTGTTTCAACTATGTTTTATTATGAAAAGTACAATATATCCTTGTATACTTGTACAACTATGGAGCGTATGTCCATATATAATTATACAATTTGTTATTCAACATAAAAGACAACAAATAATCACATTGGTATTTTAACAATGTCACAATTATAGGAAGAAATGCATGTGTGTGTGTGTGTCTGGGTTTGTTTGTTTGTCCAGTGTGTGTGTGTGTGTGTGTGTGTGTGTGTCCCGTGTGTGTGTGTGTGTGTGTTTCTCCAGTGTGTGTGTGTGTGTATCCTATGTGTCCAGTGTCAGTGTGTGTGTGTGTTTGTCGAATGTGTGTGTGTGTGTTTGTCAAGTGTGTGTGTGTGTGTACAGTGTGTGTGTGTGTGTGTCCAGTGTGAGTGTGTCTGTCCAGTGTGTGTATGTGTCCAGTGTGTGTGTGTCTGTCCAGTGTGTGTGTGTGTGTGTGTGTGTGTCCAGTGTGTGAGTGTGTGTGTGTGTGTGTCCAGTGTGTGTGTGTCCAGTGTGTGTGTGTGTGTGTGTCCAGTATGTGTGTGTGTGTGTGTCCAGTGTGTGTGTGTGTGTGTCTAGTGTGTGTGTGTGTGTGTGTGTCCAGTATGTGTGTGTGTGTGTCCAGTGTGTCCAGTGTGTGTGTGTGTGTGTGTCCAGTGTGTGTGTGTGTCCAGTGTGAGTGTGTGTGTCCAGTGTGAGTGTGTGTGTGAGTGTGTGTGTGTCCAGTGTGTGTGTGTGTGTGTCCAGTCTCTGTGTGTGTGTGTCCAGTGTGTGTGTGTCCAGTGTGTGTGTGTGTGTGTGTCCAGTGTGTGTGTGTGTGTGTCCAGTGTGTGTGTGTGTGTGTCCAGTGTGTGTGTGTGTGTATCTGTCCAGTGTGTGTGTGTGTGTCCAGTGTGTGTGTGTGTGTGTGTGTGTGTGTGTCCAGTGTGTGTGTGTGTGTCCAGTGTGTGTGTGTGTGTGTGTCCAGTGTGTGTGTGTGTGTGTCCAGTGTGTGTGTGTGTATCTGTCCAGTGTGTGTGTGTGTGTCCAGTGTGTGTGTGTGTGTGTGTGTGTGTGTGTCCAGTGTGTGTGTGTGTGTTTGTGTGTATTTGTCCAGTGTGTGTGTGTGTCCAGTGTGTGTGTGTGTCCAGTGTGTGTGTGTGTGTGTGTGTGTCCAGTGTGTGTGTGTGTGTGTGTGTGTGTGTGTGTGTGTGTGTGTATTTGTCCAGTGTGTGTGTGAGGTTATTATTTCAGGGACACTGAGGACTCATCAAACCAAACATGAAATCCTGGATAGAGGGGCTCAGTGAATGTGGAGGTGAATGTGATCAGGTGGGTCAGTGTGTCAGAGGAGGCTCTATAGAAGGACAGAGTGCCGGCTGACCAGTCCAGATACACTCCTACTCTGTGGGAGCTGGAGGAGGGGATGTCTATGGTAGTGGGATTACTATTGTGCCTGGCAGTGTAACTGTTTTCATAGCAGATCAGACTCCAGGACTTGTCATTGGATCCAAGACAACAGTCCTCACCCCCTCCTCTCCTGTTGATTCCTTTATATGTCACTCCTATACCAGCCCCTCTCCCACTCCACTCTACCTCCCAGTAACAGCGCCCAGTCAGACCCTCTCTACACAGCACCTGTTCACAGTCCTCAAATCTCTCTGGGTGATCAGGATACGGCTGCTCCTCTCTCCTACGTGTCACCTTTCTGTTCTCCTCAGACAGAGATAGGAGTCTGTTTACTGTGTTTGGGTCCAGTGTGAGATCACAGACATCTGATGGATGAAACCAGACACAATATTAGAAATCATCATCATTCACATTAGAATGTTAACACTTTTCACTAATTCATTTAATGTAGATGTTTCTAGGTATCAAAAGGAGAAGTTAAGGTAACTTGAGACTTGTTGAATGATCCTATGTTATACTGTATGGTAATATAAAACACACTTATTCCCATTAATTACACACACACACACACACACACACACACACACACACACACACACACACACACACACACACACACACACACACACACACACACACACACACACACACACACACACACACACACACAGACACACAGACACACACATTGTCAAAGCAACTCTTTGTAAACGTTGGTGTCCCTGATTTCTGCTTCTGTAGAACTACAGCTGATATTTAATATGACCAAGTAAGTAATGATGGTGGTCTTTGACTTTGACTTAACTTGAATTAAGACTTATTCTTAGTCATATTCTTCACAGCAGTCAACACTCACATTTTCTAGGCCCAGGTTTCATTCTGTTCTCTCCACCATGTTCCACACTGTAGCGGTAAGCAGAAGAACAGACAGTCATTGAGGGATACACCTGAACTCACACACACACACACACACTGGACACACACGCACACACTGGACACACACACACACACACTGGACACACACACACAGGACACACACACACACAGGACACACAAGACACATACACACTGGACATATACACACACAGGACACACACACCTGACACACACACATACACTGGACACACACACAGTCAGCATATAACTTTGTCCAAGTGGTGGTCAGAATGTTTGTCTTAACCAGCCTGATAAGTCAAACATGTCTGATATGAACATGGACATAAACCCTCTACATACTTGAGTTTCTCCAGTCTGCAGTGTGGATCCTCCAGTCCAGCAGAGAGCAGTCTGACTCCTGAGTCTCCTGGGTGATTGTAGCTCAGGTCCAGCTCTCTCAGGTGTGAGGGGTTTGACCTCAGAGCTGAGACCAGAGAAGCACAGCCTTCCTCTGTGACTAGACAGCCTGACAGCCTGCAAAGAGTCAAATCATATTAAAATCACACTGATATTCTTTGGTGGTGAAAATAGTGGCAGTATAACGTTTTAACATTTTCAGATACATCAGTGTCCTGAAACCTGCCATATCTATTTATATATTAATGTATCATTATTAGAAATGGTCATAATATTGCTTGTAGAGAGAAAAATGTATAGTACAAATATTTGAGTAGACTGACCAGACCAGTTTAAAAAGCAGTATCAGTCAAAAGACAGACAGTGAGGTATCAGATTTAGATTGTATTGAGTATACAGTGTTCACCATATCTATTTTGACAGTGAAGGTAACATTTTAAATGTGACTCTATACTCCAACATTTTGGATTTCAGATCAAATGTTTCATATGAGGTGACAGTATATAATGTCACCTTTTATTTGAGGGTATTTTAATACATATCTGTTTCACCATTTAGAAATGAAAGCACTTTATGTATCTAGTCCCCCTATTTGAAGAAGTCATAAGTATTCTGACCAATTCACTTATAGTGTATTAAAGTAGTCAAAAGTTTAGTATTTGGTCCCATATTCTTTGAACACAATGACTTCATCAAGCCTGATGATGCCATGATTGAGAAAGATCATGAATGAATCATGAATAATAATGAGTGAGAGAATTACAGAGGCTACAACAAAACATACTAACCTCTCACCATTACCAATAACAGAGGCTACAACAAAACATGCTAACCTCTCACCATTACCAATAACAGAGGCTACAACAAAACATGCTAACCTCTCACCATTACCAATAACAGAGGCTACAACAAAACATGCTAACCTCTCACCATTACCAATAACAGAGACTACAACAAAACATACTAACCTCTCACCATTACCAATATCAGAGACTACAACAAAACATGCTAACCTCTCACCATTACCAATAACAGAGACTACAACAAAACATGCTAACCTCTCACCATTACCAATATCAGAGACTACAACAAAACATGCTAACCTCTCACCATTACCAATATCAGAGACTACAACAAAACATGCTAACCTCTCACCATTACCAATAACAGAGACAACAACAAAACATGCTAACCTCTCACCATTACCAATAACAGAGACTACAACAAAACATGCTAACCTCTCACCATTACCAATAACAGAGGATACAACAAAACATGCTAACATCTCACCATTACCAATAACAGAGACTACAACAAAACATGCTAACCTCTCACCATTACCAATAACAGAGGCTACAACAAAACATGCTAACCTCTCACCATTACCAATAACAGAGACTACAACAAAACATGCTAACATCTCACCATTACCAATAACAGAGGATACAACAAAACATGCTAACATCTCACCATTACCAATAACAGAGGCTACAACAAAACATGCTAACCTCTCACCATTACCAATAACAGAGGATACAACAAAACATGCTAACCTCTCACCATTACCAATAACAGAGGATACAACAAAACATGCTAACCTCTCACCAATAACAGAGGCTACAACAAAGCATGCTAACCTCTCACCATTACCAATAACAGAGGATACAACAAAACATGCTAACATCTCACCATTACCAATAACAGAGGATACAACAAAACATGCTAACCTCTCACCATTACCAATAACAGAGGATACAACAAAACATGCTAACCTCTCACCATTACCAATAACAGAGGCTACAACAAAACATGCTAACCTCTCACCATTACCAATAACAGAGGCTACAACAAAACATGCTAACCTCTCACCATTACCAATAACAGAGGCTACAACAAAACATGCTAACCTCTCACCATTACCAATAACAGAGGCTACAACAAAACATGCTAACCTCTCACCATTACCAATAACAGAGGCTACAACAAAACATGCTAACCTCTCACCATTACCAATAACAGAGGCTACAACAAAACATGCTAACCTCTCACCATTACCAATAACAGAGGCTACAACAAAACATGCTAACCTCTCACCATTACCAATAACAGAGGCTACAACAAAACATGCTAACCTCTCACCATTACCAATAACAGAGGCTACAACAAAACATGCTAACCTCTCACCATTACCAATAACAGAGGCTACAACAAAACATGCTAACCTCTCACCATTACCAATAACAGACGCTACAACAAAACATGCTACCCTCTCACCATTACCAATAACAGAGACTACAACAAAACATGCTAACCTCTCACCATTACCAATAACAGAGACTACAACAAAACATACTAACCTCTCACCATTACCAATAACAGAGGCTACAACAACACATACTAACCTCTCACCATTACCAATAACAGAGACTACAACAACACATGCTAACCTCTCACCATTACCAATAACAGAGGCTACAACAAAACATGCTAACCTCTCACCATTACCAATAACAGAGGCTACAACAAAACATGCTAACCTCTCACCATTACCAATAACAGAGACTACAACAACACATGCTAACCTCTCACCATTACCAATAACAGAGGCTACAACAAAACATGCTAACCTCTCACCATTACCAATAACAGAGACAACAACAAAACATGCTAACCTCTCACCATTACCAATAACAGAGACAACAACAAAACATGCTAACCTCTCACCATTACCAATAACAGAGGCTACAACAAAACATGCTAACCTCTCACCATTACCAATAACAGAGACAACAACAAAACATGCTAACCTCTCACCATTACCAATAACAGAGGCTACAACAACACATACTAACCTCTCACCATTACCAATAACAGAGACTACAACAAAACATGCTAACCTCTCACCATTACCAATAACAGAGGCTACAACAAAACATGCTAACCTCTCACCATTACCAATAACAGAGGCTACAACAAAACATGCTAACCTCTCACCATTACCAATAACAGAGACTACAACAACACATGCTAACCTCTCACCATTACCAATAACAGAGACTACAACAAAACATGCTAACCTCTCACCATTACCAATAACAGAGACTACAACAAAACATGCTAACCTCTCACCATTACCAATAACAGAGACTACAACAAAACATGCTAACCTCTCACCATTACCAATAACAGAGACTACAACAAAACATGCTAACCTCTCACCATTACCAATAACAGAGACTACAACAAAACATGCTAACCTCTCACCATTACCAATAACAGAGACTACAACAAAACATACTAACCTCTCACCATTACCAATAACAGAGGATACAACAAAACATGCTAACCTCTCACCATTACCAATAACAGAGGCTACAACAAAACATACTAACCTCTCACCATTACCAATAACAGAGGTTACAACAAAACATGCTAACCTCTCACCATTACCAATAACAGAGACTACAACAGAACATGCTAACCTCTCGCCATTACCAATAACAGAGACTACAACAAAACATACTAACCTCTCACCATTACCAATAACAGAGGATACAACAAAACATGCTAACCTCTCACCATTACCAATAACAGAGGCTACAACAAAACATACTAACCTCTCACCATTACCAATAACAGAGGTTACAACAAAACATGCTAACCTCTCAACATTACCAATAACAGAGACTACAACAAAACATACTAACCTCTCACCATTACCAATAACAGAGACTACAACAAAACATGCTAACCTCTCACCATTACCAATAACAGAGACTACAACAAAACATGCTAACCTCTCACCATTACCAATAACAGAGGCTACAACAAAACATGCTAACCTCTCACCATTACCAATAACAGAGGCTACAACAAAACATGCTAACCTCTCACCATTACCAATAACAGAGGCTACAACAAAACATGCTAACCTCTCACCATTACCAATAACAGAGGCTACAACAAAGCATGCTAACCTCTCACCATGACCAATAACAGAGGTTACAACAAAACATGCTAACCTCTCACCATTACCAATAACAGAGACTACAACAAAACATACTAACCTTTCACCATTACCAATAACAGAGACTACAACAAAACATGCTAACCTCTCACCATTACCAATAACAGAGACTACAACAAAACATGCTAACCTCTCACCATTACCAATAACAGAGACTACAACAAAACATGCTAACCTCTCACCATTACCAATAACAGAGACTACAACAAAACATGCTAACCTCTCACCATTACCAATAACAGAGGCTACAACAAAACATGCTAACCTCTCACCATTACCACTAACAGAGACTACAACAGAACATGCTAACCTCTCACCATTACCAATAACAGAGGCTACAACAAAACATGCTAACCTCTCACCATTACCAATAACAGAGGCTACAACAAAACATGCTAACCTCTCACCATTATCAATAACAGAGGCTACAACAAAACATGCTAACCTCTCACCATTACCAATAACAGAGGCTACAACAAAACATGCTAACCTCTCACCATTATCAATAACAGAGGCTACAACAAAACATGCTAACCTCTCACCATTACCAATAACAGAGGCTACAACAAAACATGCTAACCTCTCACCATTACCAATAACAGAGGCTACAACAAAACATGCTAACCTCTCACCATTACCAATAACAGAGACTACAACAAAACATGCTAACCTCTCACCATTACCAATAACAGAGACTACAACAAAACATGCTAACCTCTCACCATTACCAATAACAGAGACTACAACAAAACATGCTAACCTCTCACCATTACCAATAACAGAGGCTACAACAAAACATGCTAACCTCTCACCATTACCAATAACAGAGGCTACAACAAAACATACTAACCTCTCACCTTTAATCTCAAATAAAAGGTGACATTCTCTACTGTCACCTCATATGAAACATTTGATCTCAAATCCAAAACTGTAATCTTCACTGTCCAAACACATATGTTGTGGACTATGTGTGTCTGGTAAACACATGTGGATCTGGTGAACAGTTATCACTTGTTGACCAACTACAGGAATACTGACCTCAGAGTCTCCAGTTTACAGTGGGGATTCCCCAGTCCAGCAGAGAGCAGCTTCACTCCTGAATCCTTCAGGTCATTGTTACTCAGATCCAGCTCTCTCAGGTGTGAGGGGTTTGACTTCAGAGCTGAGACCAGAGAAGCACAGTCTTCCTCTGTGACTAGACAGCCTGACAGCCTGCAGAGTCAAATCATATTAAAATCACACTGATATTCTTTGGTGGTGAAAATAGTGGCAGTATATTTATTCAACATATTCAGATACATCAGTGTCCTGAAACCTGCAATATATATCTATAAATTAATGAATGTATCATGATAAGAAATGACAAATTATTGAAATTTTGCTTGCAGATAGAAAAATGTATAGTACAAATATTTGAGTAGACTGACCAGACCAGTTTAAAAAGCAGTATCAGTCAAAAGACAGACAGTGAGGTATCAGATGTAGATTGTAGTAAGTATACCGTGCACTTCATATCTATTTTCGATGACACTATATATAACATATATATAACACTGACCTCAGAGTCTCCAGTTTACAGTGGGGATTCCCCAGTCCATCAGAGAGCAGCTTCACTCCTGAATCCTTCAGGTCATTGTTACTCAGATCCAGCTCTCTCAGGTGTGAGGGGTTTGAACTGAGAACTGAGGCCAACACTTTACAGGATGTGTCTGTGAGTTTACAACCAGTGAGTCTGCCAACACAGAAGAAATACAACGACAGACAGGTTGTATTAAAATGTTACGCTTAGCTTTCCCTGATTACACTGTTACCCGTACACTAATAATGTGTATATCGTACATTCATGGCTCAATGCTACAACATTTCTGATCAGTTTGTATTATAGTTTAAGAGTTTTCAGCTGATAGAACGTTTATTCAGCCAATGAAAATACTGTTGTTCCTACATACAGTAATGTTTGGTCTGAGGGATAGTCACATGACTACTTACAGAGCCAGTCAGCCAATGAAAATACTGTTGTTCCTACATACAGTAATGTTTGGTCTGAGGGATAGTCACATGACTACTTACAGAGCCAGTCAGCCAATGAAAATACTGCTATAACTACAATTTATTTTGGGGTGCGATATTTACATGAATACTTACAGAGCTTTCCTGCAGCCTCTCACAGCTGGGACCAGTCTCCTACGACCCTCCTCTGATGTCTTGTACTCCTTCAGGTTAAACACATCCAGAACCTCCTCTGATATCTGCAGCATGTAGGCCAGCGCTGAACAGTGAGCATGTGTGAGGTTTTTGGATCTGTTCTCTGACCTCAAGTACGCTTGGATTTCCTCCTGTACTGAATGGTCTTTCATCTCTATCAGACAGTGGAAGAGATTGATGCACCTCTCAGGAGAGATGTTCTTCCTCTGCATCACCTTAAGGGATCGGATTGTTTTCTGGACCCTCTCTGGACTGCTTTCTGTCTGTGTCACCAGACCTCGTAGGAGTTTCTGATTGGACTCCAGTGACATGCCATGAAGGAAGCGGACAAAAAGGTCCAGGTGTCCATTCTTACTCTCCAAGGCTTTATCAACGGTCCTCTTCAGCAGCTCATGCAAGGTTAGCTCTTCAGACGCACCTCTAGACCTTCTCTTGAGGAAGGGCTTCAGTTCATCCATGTTCTTGGTTGTGTAACAATGGTACATGTAGACAGCCGAGAGAAACTCCTGAATGCTCAGATGAACAAAGCAGTACACCACTCTCTGAAATAACACAGACTCTTCTTTAAAGATTTGTGTGCACACTCCTGAGTACACTGAGGCTTCTTTGACATCAAGGCCACACTCTTTCAGGTCTTCTTCATAGAACATCAGATTGCCCTTCTCCAGATTTTCAAACGCCAGCTTCCCCAGCTTCAGAATAATTTCCTTATCTGACTCCATGAGCTCCTCTTGATCCATCTCATCTCTCCCATGATACTTCTGGTTCTTCAGGCTGGTCTGAATGAGCAGGAAGTGTATGGACATCTCAGTCAGAGTCGTGGGCATCTCTCTCCTCTTGTCTGTACTCAACATGTGTTCAAGGACTATTGCAGAAATCCAACAGAACACTGGCATGTGACACATGATGTGGAGGCTCCTTGATGTCTTTATGTGTGAGATGATTCTGCTGGCCATGTCCTCATCACTGAATCTCTTCCTGAAGTACTCCTCCTTCTGTGGGTCACTGAACCCTCGTACCTCTGTCACCTGGTCAACACACTTAGGGGGGATCTGATTGGTTGCTGCTGGTCGGGAGGTTATCCATAGGAGAGCAGAGGGAAGCAGATTCCCCTTGATGAGGTTTGTCAGCAGAACATCAACAGATGATGTCTGGGTGACATTAGACACTGTTTCGTTGCGCTGGAAATCCAATGGAAGTCTGCTTTCATCCAAACCATCAAAGATGAACATGGCTTTACAGGCAGTGAGTTTATTTGCATTGCCTATGTCTAGTTCTGTGTGGAAGTCATTTAAAAGTCTGAGAAGACTGTACTGGCGATCTTTGATCAAGTTCAGCTCCCGGAAAGGAAGCACAAATATGATGTCCACATCTTGGTTTGCCTTCCCTTCAGCCCAGTCGAGGATGAACTTCTGCACAGAGACAGTTTTTCCGATGCCAGCGATGCCCTTGGTCAGCACAGTTCTGATGCTTCTCTCTTGGCCAGGTAAGGGTTTAAAGATGTCATTGCAGTGGATTGCTGTGTCATGTGAGGTTGGTGTCCTGGATGCTGTCTCTAGCTGCCACACCTCATGTTCATTGTTAACCCCTTCACTCTCTCCTTCTGTGATGTAGAGCTCTGTGTAAATCCTGTTGAGGGGAGTTTGATTCCCTGCTGTTTCGATGCCTTCTATCACACATTCATATCTCCTTCTCAGGCTGTCTTTATGGTTTACTATAGCTCTCTGCAGACTGTCTTTATGGTTTACAGAGCCTCTTGCATCATTGGGTTCACTCAGGTGCTGTAGTAGAGGACGTGTCCTGGATCTCTTTCTACACTGAGGACAGTCATAGTCTCCTGAAGGAGCAGGTTTCTCCCAGTATCTGGTGATGCACTGTCTGCAGAACCTGTGTCCACAGGTGATAGAGACTGGATCCCTCAGAACCTGCTGACACACTGCACACCTGGACTGATCCTCTGGCAGAGTAGACCATCCACTACAGAGATAAAGGAGAGCGAGAGATAATGGTCCTCTAACAGAGTAGACCATCCACTACAGAGATAAAGGAGAGAGATACTGATCCTCTAACAGAGTAGACCATCCACTACAGAGATAAAGGAGAGAGAGATACTGATCCTCTAACAGAGTAGACCATCCACTACAGAGATAAAGGAGAGAGAGATACTGATCCTCTAACAGAGTAGACCATCCACTACAGAGATAAAGGAGAGAGAGATACTGATCCTCTAACAGAGTAGACCATCCACTACAGAGATAAAGGAGAGAGATATACTGATCCTCTAACAGAGTAGACCATCCACTACAGAGATAAAGGAGAGAGAGATACTGATCCTCTAACAGAGTAGACCATCCACTACAGAGATAAAGGAGAGAGATACTGATCCTCTAACAGAGTAGACCATCCACTACAGAGATAAAGGAGAGAGAGATACTGATCCTCTAACAGAGTAGACCATCCACTACAGAGATAAAGGAGAGAGAGATACTGATCCTCTAACAGAGTAGACCATCCACTACAGAGATAAAGGAGAGAGATATACTGATCCTCTAACAGAGTAGACCATCCACTACAGAGATAAAGGAGAGAGAGATACTGATCCTCTAACAGAGTAGACCATCCACTACAGAGATAAAGGAGAGAGAGATACTGATCCTCTAACAGAGTAGACCATCCACTAGAGAGATAAAGGAGAGAGAGATACTGATCCTCTAACAGAGTAGACCATCCACTACAGAGATAAAGGAGAGAGAGAGATACTGATCCTCTAACAGAGTAGACCATCCACTACAGAGATAAAGGAGAGAGATACTGATCCTCTAACAGAGTAGACCATCCACTACAGAGATAAAGGAGAGAGAGATACTGATCCTCTAACAGAGTAGACCATCCACTACAGAGATAAAGGAGAGAGAGATACTGATCCTCTAACAGAGTAGACCATCCACTACAGAGATAAAGGAGAGAGATATACTGATCCTCTAACAGAGTAGACCATCCACTACAGAGATAAAGGAGAGAGAGATACTGATCCTCTAACAGAGTAGACCATCCACTACAGAGATAAAGGAGAGAGAGATACTGATCCTCTAACAGAGTAGACCATCCACTAGAGAGATAAAGGAGAGAGCGATACTGATCCTCTAACAGAGTAGACCATCCACTACAGAGATAAAGGAGAGAGAGAGATACTGATCCTCTAACAGAGTAGACCATCCACTACAGAGATAAAGGAGAGAGATACTGATCCTCTAACAGAGTAGACCATCCACTACAGAGATAAAGGAGAGAGAGAGACATCTTGAACATTCTCAAATTACACATTACAACAACAACAAAAATGTGGTGACGTACCTTCGGTCAAAGGTAACTGATCCAGCACCACTGGAATTAACAGGACGATCCATAGAGAAGTCACTGTTCATAGACAGACAGATGGGAACAGTATACTGTGCTGTCTGAGTGTGGTAGAAGCCTCTGGAATGAATAACATGTCCACAGAGCCATTACTAGAATGTTAGATTCTTCACAGACCAGTGTGCCTCAGACCAACTACCCCGTTCAAAGACACTTCAATAGTTTGATTTACTCATTCACCCTCTGAATGGCACACATACACAATCCATGTCTCAGCTGTCTCAAGGCTTGATGCTAATTATTTAACCTGTAACCTCCCCTTCATCTACACAGATTGAAGTGGATTTAACAAGGTACATCAATAAGGGATCATAGCTTTCACCTGGATTCACCTTGTCAATCTATGTAATGGAAAAAGCAGGTGTTCATAATGTTTTGTACACTCAGTGTCGTAAAATATATGACATAAACAACACATGATAAGCAGATGCTTTACAGTATATACTCAGATACACCAAATACATCTGGTTTCAGACCCTGAAGATTCTCCTCTTCAACAGTAATATCATCAATTCTGACCAGTAACTTACCTGGGGTCAAAGGTCACTGATCCATCACTAAAATAAATAGGATGATCCATAGAGAAGTCACTCTTCATGGACAGATGACTGGGAACTGGAGAGACTGATCTCTGGAGAGACTGAGTTTGGTTGGAGATTCTGGAAAACATAATGAATCACCATGTAACTACATCATAAAATATATCAACATTATATATCAATAGATTATATACATTACATAAAGCATTACAATATATCAACATTATATATCAATAGATTACATACATTACATAAAGCATTACAATATATCAACATTATATACATTACATAAAGCATTAAAATATATCAACATTATATATCAATAGATTATATACATTACATAAAGCATTACAATATATCAACATTATATATCAATAGATAATATACATTACATAAAGCATTACAATATATCAACATTATTTATCAATAGATAATATACATTATTTAAAGCATTAAAATATATCAACATTATATATCAATAGATAACATACATTATATAAAGCATTAGAAATATAGGCCATTACATAAAGCAACAAACAAAATAAGTGTAAAAAACATTAACACCCTCCTAATATTGAGTCGTCACACAGCGCTACAGATTCACTTCATCTCAGTTCCACTTTAATCCTTCAGAGTCTATTGATGCAAATACTTTATTATATGTCTATATATACAGTACCAGTCAAACAGTAACACAATAAAACAACAATAATGAGACTATGATATACTATATAATATGTCTATATATACAGTACCAGTCAAACAGTAACACAATAAAACATCACTATGTCCATATATACAGTACCAGTCAAACAGTAACACAATAAAACATCAATATGTCCATATATACAGTACCAGTCAAACAGTAACACAATAAAACATCACTATGTCCATATATACAGTACCAGTCAAACAGTAACACAATAAAACATCAATATGTCCATATATACAGTACCAGTCAAACAGTAACACAATAAAACATCAATATGTCTATATATACAGTACCAGTCAAACAGTAACACAATAAAACATCAATATGTCTATATATACAGTACCAGTCAAACAGTAACACAATAAAACATCAATATGTCCATATATACAGTACCAGTCAAACAGTAACACAATAAAACAACAATAATGAGACTATAAGGAGTACCAGTACTGAGTCAATGTGCAGGGGTACCAGGTAGTTGAGGTAATAATGAGGCTATAAGGAGTACCAGTACTGAGTCAATGTGCAGGGTACCAGGTAGTTGAGGTAATAATGAGACTATAAGGAGTACCAGTACTGAGTCAATGTGCAGGGGTACCAGGTAGTTTAGGTAATAATGAGACTATAAGGAGTACCAGTACTGAGTCAATGTGCAGGGTACCAGGTAGTTGAGGTAATAATGAGACTATAAGGAGTACCAGTACTGAGTCAATGTGCAGGGTACCAGGTAGTTGAGGTAATAATGAGACTATAAGGAGTACCAGTACTGAGTCAATGTGCAGGGGTACCAGGTAGTTGAGGTAATAATGAGACTATAAGGGGTACCAGTACTGAGTCAATGTGCAGGGGTACCAGGTAGTTGAGTTAATAATGAGACTACAAGGAGTACCAGTACTGAGTCAATGTGCAGGGGTACCAGGTAGTTGAGGTAATAATGAGACTATAAGGAGTACCAGTACTGAGTCAATGTGCAGGGTACCAGGTAGTTGAGGTAATAATGAGACTATAAGGAGTACCAGTACTGAGTCAATGTGCAGGGGTACCAGGTAGTTTAGGTAATAATGAGACTATAAGGAGTACCAGTACTGAGTCAATGTGCAGGGGTACCAGGTAGTTGAGGTAATAATGAGACTATAAGGAGTACCAGTACTGAGTCAATGTGCAGGGGTACCAGGTAGTTGAGGTAATAATGAGACTATAAGGAGTACCAGTACTGAGTCAATGTGCAGGGGTACCAGGTAGTTGAGGTAATAATGAGACTATAAGGAGTACCAGTACTGAGTCAATGTGCAGGGTACCAGGTAGTTGAGGTAATAATGAGACTATAAGGAGTACCAGTACTGAGTCAATGTGCAGGGTACCAGGTAGTTGAGGTAATAATGAGACTATAAGGAGTACCAGTACTGAGTCAATGTGCAGGGGTACCAGGTAGTTGACGTAATAATGAGACTATAAGGAGTACCAGTACTGAGTCAATGTGCAGGGGTACCAGGTAGTTGAGGTAATAATGAGACTATAAGGAGTACCAGTACTGAGTCAATGTGCAGGGGTACCAGGTAGTTGAGGTAATAATGAGACTATAAGGAGTACCAGTACTGAGTCAATGTGCAGGGTACCAGGTAGTTGAGGTAATAATGAGACTATAAGGAGTACCAGTACTGAGTCAATGTGCAGGGGTACCAGGTAGTTGAGGTAATAATGAGACTATAAGGAGAACCAGTACTGAGTCAATGTGCAGGGGTACCAGGTAGTTGAGGTAATAATGACACTATAATGAGTACCAGTACTGAGTCAATGTGCAGGGGTACCAGGTAGTTGAGGTAATAATGAGACTATAAGGAGAACCAGTACTGAGTCAATGTGCAGGGTACCAGTACTGAATCAATGTGCAGGGTACCAGGTAGTTGAGGTAATTGAGGTAATATGTACATGTAGGTCGGGGTAAAAGTGACTAGGCAATCAGGATAGAGATTACATCTCCTCATCCAGGGAGTACACACACACACACACGGACACACGGACACACGGACACACGGAGGGAATACTGTGTTTGTTTAATATTGTTTTAGGACTATGAAAATGGACAAAAGGATTAGCCTATGGATTATGAAAACAACGAAAATAAATGGGAAAATGGGAGAGAAATGACTAGAGACAGTGTTGTTTAACTCACTGACCATGACCCATGAGTTCTTCTTACCTTTGTTCAGTAGAAAAGTCTCCCTCTCTAAAGTTTATAGGACGATCCATAGACCGGTCACTCTTCATGGACACACAGCTGGGTACAGGGGAGGCTGGTCTCTCCTGCTTGATTGGGCTTCAACACAACAGAGACAAACATTACATCTCTCATCTACTCTGAGCTCTGATGGGGAAACATCAGAAGAGTTTCATTCCAAAAAGCTATATATCACTTTTCAGAAATGTTAGTAAATGAGCTTTTATTGTTTAAAGAAGTTATGTTTATGTTAAGTTATGTTTTTTGCTAAATGAGGAGATGGCACGTGGGTACCTGCTTCTATAAACCAATGAGGAGATGGCACGTGGGTACCTGCTTCTATAAACCAATGAGGAGATGGCACGTGGGTACCTGCTTCTATAAACCAATGAGGAGATGGCACGTGGGTACCTGCTTCTATAAACCAATGAGGATATGGCACGTGGGTACCTGCTTCTATAAACCAATGAGGAGATGGCACGTGGGTACCTGCTTCTATAAACCAATGAGGAGATGGCACGTGGATACCTGCTTCTATAAAACAATGAGATGGCACGTGGATACCTGCTTCTATAAACCAATGAGGAGATGGCACGTGGGTACCTGCTTCTATAAACCAATGAGGAGATGGCACGTGGATACCTGCTTCTATAAACCAATGAGGAGATGGCACGTGGATACCTGCTTCTATAAACCAATGAGGAGATGGCACGTGGGTACCTGCTTCTATAAACCAATGAGGAGAAGGCACGTGGGTACCTGCTTCTATAAACCAATGAGGAGATGGCACGTGGGTACCTGCTTCTATAAACCAATGAGGAGATGGCACATGGGTACCTGCTTCTATAAACCAATGACGAGATGCATCGCGAACTGCGTCACAAATAGAACTGACTTCTAGACGCTCGTTGGCGCGTGCGAGCAGTGTGTCATTTTTAATAACGAAATTAATTTAGCGACGCGAGCGTTGTAGTCAGCCCCGCTAAAAGGCTGGCGTCGTTACTCTGCCTTCTCCGGGGGCATGTTGAGGTAAATTTACTAACCGGGAGGGTTGAATGATGTAATTTATTGGTGGGCTGGAAGACGCACTCTTGTCTTTTCTATTCCGAGGTTGTTTACTCGCAATATCAGATATTAAGATGTTTTTTATAATGAATGTATACTAAGGTTGAGGCTCTGACTAGTGATTATTTACCCGGTGTTCAATACCTGCTATTGAGGCGCCCTGAAAATAATATTCAAAAGATTGGTCCTTGGACACAGAGGGGTTAAACACTAAAGTTACCGTCCATCTAGTGAAGAGAGGAGAACCGGACAGAGGTAGCCAGCATCCGTCAACGAGAGAATTATGTATTGTTAACTAGGATGCTGCTGGTATAGTAGCTAGCTAGCTTACCTAGCTGTACCGACTAGCTTGGCTAGCTAGCTGGTCGTTCTGTACCTCGTCTCGATGAAAATGACGAATCCGGTGAACCACAAAATGAAACAAGGATAGAGAGTGAAAAGGATCTGGCTACACTCATACTGTCCCTGACCGTAAAGAAAAAAGCAAATTGAACAATAAACTTCGGTGTCTCAACACTGTAGTGAACTCCGTCATTATTCCCCAAGATCACCTCAGCCAACTCTGCGCGTAACCGGACAATATGCTTGGCGCCACACCGTACGTGGACGCGGACAGTTCTGTACGTGGACGCGGACAGTTCCAGAACGCGGACATGAGCAGTGCAACACAATCAACTAAACCCAGTCTTTACAGCGGGTTACATTGGTAATATTCATTTTTTGTTATTATGTTAAACAAACATTCTATGTTTTTTTATAACAATATGTTGAGATCTGTTTCCATAATGCCAAAGTGTCTCAGAGTAGAAGATTGGTCGTATAAGTGCTGAGAATAAAGACATTTGACACTAATGGGTATAAATTAAAGCTATGCATGAAGTCTCTAGTCCCACCTAGTCGTCAGATATTCAGGACACCTCGTGAGCTGTCCTAAGTAGTTAAGAGTTAACAGCAGGTGTCTTGATAATACTATAGAATAATGCAGTGAGTCGGTGGTTCCTGCGCCACATGTAATTGCTTTGCAGTAGTTAAAAATAATGTTTTTATGTTTCTATATGATCAATCCATTAATAATATAGACCTACATGCAACAGTATGTCTTGTGCTTTTGGCAATGATTTATGTATAATAATTATGTATAACAAGCGATACCATGTATGTCTGCATAGCATTTTGTCTTCATTTTGGCAGATAACTCATGTTTATTTCTGAAGAGAAACTCCGGTTGGAGTTGGACCTGTGGCTGAAAGGTGGCTGGTTCGAATCCCTGGCCCGCGCTGGAAAAAACAGGTGAACTTGATCTGACCACTGGAGGGCTGCTGGGTTCACATCCTCAAAACATTCACCTTTCGTTGATCAGAACTCTAGAGGTTCTTCTTCACTGAACCAAAAATATATATAACTTTTAGTGGTTCCATATATTAAGGAGGTGATAGAAGCCTTTTTGGTTCTTTAAGGAACCTTCTTTTCTAAGAGTGTATAATAAACATGTTTTTCTTTTGATGATTTAATTATCTACATCATGTTATTTCAAGTTGTCCCTTTGGAGCCCAACATCACGTTGTTAAATAATAATCCTAAATTGGGCATGGCTATAAATTGGGCAATTGAAGGCATCTAGGGCGTAATATGTGTTGGATGAAAATGAACATTGTATGCAACGTTGTAGGCAACATTATTGGCAAGGGACTTGATGCTACTATGCCAAAGATATTTAGAGTTGTTAAACGGGTATGAAGAGTGTGTTGATATAACGGTAATATTGTCAAAATTCTGCTTGTAACAACGATCAGAATTGATTAAAAAAATATGCATTCCATTATATTAGGCAATTATTAAGAGCAGGCAAAGTGGTCGTGTGAAAATTCTATCAAATGTCTTACATTGCAACGAGTACAGTCAGGGTGCCGCGGAACCCCTGCAGTACCTCCACAGACCCCGGATTGAGAACCCCTGCAGTACCTCCACAGACCCCGGATTGAGAACCCCTGCAGTACCTCCACAGACCCCGGATTGAGAACCCCTGCAGTACCTCCACAGACCCCGGATTGAGAACCCCTGCAGTACCTCCACAGACCCCGGATTGAGAACCCCTACAGTACCTCCACAGACCCCGGATTGAGAACCCCTGCAGTACCTCCACAGACCCCGGATTGAGAACCCCTGCAGTACCTCTACAGACCCCGGATTGAGAACACCTGATTTAGCAGATGCTCTTATCTGATTTACAGTAAGTGCATTCATCTTAAAATAGCTATTTATTTAGGAAATAAATGTAATAAATTCTTCATAAAATTGTCATCTTACCTCTTAGCTTTGGTGTCATGTCCCCCAGAGAGATGCATTTTAGAGGCAGGGCCCCCCTCTCTCTCCACAGAGAGACTCATTTTAGAGCACTGACCCCTAAACAGAGATCCAGCATGTTGGTTGTGGTTAACACAGTGTCAACTAAACAGAGATCCAGCATGTTGGTTGTGGTTAACACAGTGATAACTAAACAGAGATCCAGCATGTTGGTTGTGGTTAACACAGTGACAACTAAACAGAGATCCAACATGTTGGTTGTGGTTAACACAGTGACAACTAAACAGAGATCCAGCATGTTGGTTGTGGTTAACACAGTGACAACAAATAATTGATTTCCAATTGTTCTCATTTATTTATTATCTCTTTGAGAAATAAAACATTTACTAACAGACATAGAAACAGTCAGGTGATTTAATGCATCACATGAACATGTAGTTGTGACATTGCATCTCCATGGTAACTGTCAATAATAATAATAAGTCACTGTTTGTTAAGGTAGTTATAGACAGTACAGCAACAATAATAATAATAATAATAAATCACTGTTTGTTAAGGTAGTTATAGACAGTACAGCAACAATAATAATAATAATAATAAATCACTGTTTGTTAAGGTAGTTATAGACAGTACAGCAACAATAATAATAATAATAATAAGTCACTGTTTGTTAAGGTAGTTATAGACAGTACAGCAACAACAATAATAATAATAATAATAATAATAATAATAAGTCACTGTTTGTTAAGGTAGTTCTAGACAGTACAGCAACACAAGGCCATGTCTCACCATTATTTGTATTCACTAAAAGTAGGCTATTTATTGTTCATTGTCTTTCAATCTGTTATTTCTAAATGTATCTGAGAATATAGACAGAAGGGCTGAAATGGACATGATTGATCTGAGGAGGAAATCATTGATCCATTCAGAAAGGTTTTTTGCATCAAGTAAGAGATTTTATATTATGTAAAGTAGACTAGGTTATAATGTATAATAGCAGTTTGTTAGTGATATGCAGATCAAGGTCTATACCTCAGCTATATCAAATCAAATCAAATTTTATTAGTCACATACACATGGTTAGCAGATGTTAATGCGAGTGTAGCGAAATGCTTGTGCTTCTAGTTCCGACAATGCAGTAATAACCAACAAGTAATCTAACCTAACAATTCCACAACTACTACCTTATACACACACACAAGTGTAAAGGGATAAAGAATATGTACATAAAGATATATGAATGAGTGGTGGTACAGAACGGCATAGGCAAGATGCAGTAGATGGTATAGAGTACGGTATATACATATGAGATGAGTACTGTAGGGTATGTAAACATAAAGTGGCATAGTTTAAAGTGGCTAGTGGTACATGTATTACATAAAGATGGCAAGATGCAGTAGATGATATAGAGTACAGTATATACATATGAGATGGGTAATGTAGGGTATGTAAACATTATATTAAGTGGCATTGTTTAAAGTGGCTAGTGGTACATTTTTACATAATTTCCATCAATTCCCATTTTTAAAGTGGCTGGAGTTGAGTCAGTATGTTGGCAGCGGCCGCTAAATGTTAGTGGTGGCTGTTTAACAGTCTGATGGCCTTGAGATAGAAGCTGTTTTTCAGTCTCTCGGTCCCTGCTTTGATGCACCTGTACTGACCTCGCCTTCTGGATGATAGCGGGGTGAACAGGCAGTGGCTCGGGTGGTTGTTGTCCTTGATGATCTTTATGGCCTTCCTGTGACATCGGGTGGTGTAGGTGTCCTGGAGGGCAGGTAGTTTGCCCCCGGTGATGCGTTGTGCTGACCTCACTACCCTCTGGAGAGCCTTACGGTTGTGGGCGGAGCAGTTGCCGTACCAGGCGGTGATACAGCCCGACAGGATGCTCTCGATTGTGCATCTGTAGAAGTTTGTGAGTGCTTTTGGTGACAAGCCGAATTTCTTCAGCCTCCTGAGGTTGAAGAGGCGCTGCTGCGCCTTCTTCACAACGCTGTCTGTGTGGGTGGACCAATTCAGTTTGTCCGTGATGTGTACACCGAGGAACTTAAAACTTTCCACCTTCTCCACTACTGACCCGTCGATGTGGATAGGGGGGTGCTCCCTCTGCTGTTTCCTGAAGTCCACAATCATCTCCTTTGTTTTGTTGACGTTGAGTGTGAGGTTATTTTCCTGACACCACACTCCGAGGGCCCTCACCTCCTCCCTGTAGGCCGTCTCGTCGTTGTTGGTAATCAAGCCTACCACTGTAGTGTCATCCGCAAACTTGATGATTGAGTTGGAGGCGTGCATGGCCACGCAGTCGTGGGTGAACAGGGAGTACAGGAGAGGGCTCAGAACGCACCCTTGTGGGGCCCCAGTGTTGAGGATCAGCGGGGTGGAGATGTTGTTACCTACCCTCACCACCTGGGGGCGGCCCGTCAGGAAGTCCAGGACCCAGTTGCACAGGGCGGGGTCGAGACCCAGGGTCTCGAGCTTGATGACGAGTTTGGAGGGTACTATGGTGTTAAATGCTGAGCTGTAATCGATGAACAGCATTCTCACATGGGTATTCCTCTTGTCCAGATGGGTTAGGGCAGTGTGCAGTGTGGTTGCGATTGCGTCGTCTGTGGACCTATTGGGTCGGTAAGCAAATTGGAGTGGGTCTAGGGTGTCCGGTAGGGTGGAGGTGATATGGTCCTTGACTAGTCTCTCAAAGCACTTCATGATGACGGAAGTGAGTGCTACGGGGCGGTAGTCGTTTAGCTCAGTTACCTTAGCTTTCTTGGGAACAGGAACAATGGTGGCCCTCTTGAAGCATGTGGGAACAGCAGACTGGGATAAGGATTGATTGAATATGTCCGTAAACACACCAGCCAGCTGGTCTGCGCATGCTCTGAGGACGCGGCTGGGAATGCCGTCTGGGCCTGCAGCCTTGCGAGGGTTAACACGTTTAAATGTTTTACTCACCTCGGCTGCAGTGAAGGAGAGCCCGCAGGTTTTGGTAGGGGGCCGTGTCAGTGGCACTGTATTGTCCTCAAAGCGGGCAAAAAAGTTGTTTAGCCTGTCTGGGAGCAAGACATCCTGGTCCGCGACGGGGCTGGTTTTCTTTTTGTAATCCGTGATTGACTGTAGACCCTGCCACATACCTCTTGTGTCTGAGCTGTTGAATTGCGACTCGATTTTGTCTCTGTACTGGGACTTAGCCTGTTTGATTGCCTTGCGGAGAGAATAGCTACACTGTTTGTATTCGGTCATGCTTCCGGTCACCTTGCCCTGGTTAAAAGCAGTGGTTCGCACTTTCAGTTTCACGCGAATGCTGCCGTCAATCCACGGTTTCTGGTTTGGGAATGTTTTAATCGTTGCTGTGGGTACGACATCGTCAATGCACTTCCTAATGAACTCGCTCACCGAATCAGCATATTCGTCAATATTGTTGTTGGACGCAATGCGGAACATATTCCAATCCGCGTGATCGAAGCAGTCTTGAAGCGTGGATTCAGATTGGTCGGACCAGCGTTGAACAGACCTGAGCGCGGGAGCTTGTTGTTTTAGTTTCTGTTTGTAGGCTGGAATCAACAAAATGGAGTCGTGGTCAGCTTTTCCGAAAGGGGGGCGGGGGAGGGCCTTATATGCGTCGCGGAAATTAGTATAACAATGATCTAGGGTTTTTCCAGCCCTAGTAGCACAATCGAAATGCTGATAGAATTTAGGGAGTTTTGTTTTTAGATTAGCCTTGTTAAAATCCCCAGCTACGATGAATGCAGCCTCAGGGTGTGTGGTTTCCAGTTTACAAAGAGTCAGATAAAGTTCGTTCAGGGCCATCGATGTGTCTGCTTGGGGGGGAATATATACGGCTGTGATTATGATCGAAGAGAATTCCCTTGGTAGATAATGCGGTCGACATTTGATTGTGAGGAGTTCTAGATCAGGTGAACAGAATGACTTGAGTTCCTGTGTGTTGTTATGATGATCACACCACGTCTCGTTAATCATAAGGCATACCCCCCCGCCCCTCTTCTTACCAGAAAGATGTTTGTTTCTGTCGGCGCGATGCATGAAGAAACCAGCTGGCTGCACCGACTCCGTTAGCGTCTCTTGAGTTAGCCATGTTTCCGTGAAGCAGAGCACGTTGCAATCCCTGATGTCTCTCTGGAATGCTACCCGTGCTCGGATTTCATCAACCTTATTGTCAAGAGACTGGACATTGGCGAGTAGTATGCTAGGGAGTGGAGCGCGATGTGCCCGTCTCCGAAGCCTGACCAGGAGACCGCCTCGTTTGCCCCTTTTACGGCGTCGCACAGGGTCGCCGGCTGGGATCAGATCCATTGTATTGGGTGGAAGGCAAAACACTGGATCCGTTTCGGGAAAGTCATATTCCTGGTAGGAACGATGATGAGTTGACGTTAATCGTATATTCAGTAGTTCCTCCCGACTGTATGTAATGAAACCTAAGATTACCTGGGGTACCGATGTAAGAAATAACACATAAAAAAACAAAATACTGCATATTTCCCAATGTATAACCTACATATCATAGATGACCAGCCTAAACCTGTTCAGATCGGTTCACATAATGTTATAGTCCTACCAGTAGCAGGACAGAGAATGTACTGTATATAACCTACATATCATAGATGACCAGTCTAAACCTGTTCAGGTCAGTTCACATAATGTTATAGACCTACCAGTAGCAGGACAGCGAATGTACTGTATATAACCTACATATCATAGATGACCAGTCTAAACCTGTTCAGATCAGTTCACATAATGTTATAGACCTACCAGTAGCAGGACAGCGAATGTACTGTATATAACCTACATATCATAGATGACCAGTCTAAACCTGTTCAGATCAGTTCACATAATGTTATAGACCTACCAGTAGCAGGACAGCGAATGTACTGTATATAACCTACATATCATAGATGACCAGTCTAAACCTGTTCAGGTCAGTTCACATAATGTTATAGTCCTACCAGTAGCAGGACAGAGCATGTACACTATATATACAAAAGTATGTGGACACCCCTTCAAATGAGAGAATTCAGCTATTTCAGCCACACCCGCTGCTGACAGATGTATAGAATCGAGCAGACCGCCATGCAATCTCCATAGACAAATGTCATAGGATGCCAGCTTACCAAAAAGTCAGTTCGTCAAATTCCTGCCCTGCTAGAGCTGCCCCGGTCAACTGTAAGTGCTGTTATTGTGAAGTGGAAACGTCTAGGAGCAACAACGGCTCAACTGTGAAGTGGAAGGCCACACAAGCTCACAGAACGGGCCAACCGAGTGCAGAAGAGCATAAAAATGGTCTGTCCTCGGTTGCAACACTCACTACCAAGTTCCAATCTGCAACGTCAGCAAAATAACTGTTCGTCGGGAGCTTCATTAGTTAGAAATTAGTTTCCACGGTCGAGCAGCCGCACACAAGATCACCATGTGAAACGCCAAGCATCTGCTGGAGTGGTGTAAAGCTCGCCGCCATTGGACTCTGGAACAGTGGAAACGTGTTCGTTGGAGTTATGAATCACGCTTCACCATCTGGCAGTCCGACGGACGAATCTGGGTTTGACGGATGCCAGGAAAACGCTACCTGCCCGACTGCATAGTGCCAACTGTAAAGTTTGGTGGAGGAGGAATAATGGTCTGAGGCTGTTTTTCATGGTTCGTGCCCCCTAGTTCTAGTGAAGAGAAATCTTAACGCTACAGTATAAAATTACATTCTAGACAATTCTGTGCTTCCAACTTTGTGGCAACAGTTTGGAGAAGGCCATTTTCTGTTTCAGCATGACAATGTCCCCGTGCACAAAGACAGGTCCATACAAAAATGACTTGTCGAGATCGGTGTGGATGAACTTGACTGGCCTGCACAGAGCCCCGACCTCAACCAATCGAACACATTTGGGATGAATTGGAACGCTGACTGCGAGCCAGGCCTAATCACCCAACATCAGTGCCCGACCTCCCTAATGCTCTTGTGGCTGAATGGAAGCAAGTCCCAGCAGCAATGTTCCAACATCTTGTGGAAAGCCTTCCCAGAAGAGTGGAGGCTGTTATAGCAGCAAAGGGGGGACCAATTCCATATAAATGGACATGATTTTGTAATGAGATGTTCGACTAGCAGGTGTCCACATACTTTTGGTCGTGTAGTGTATATAGCCTAATCTAAATCAAATCAAATGTTATTGGTCACAATGTCTGAGCGGCATAGACTAAGATACAGCAGAATAGTATAGAATACAGTATATACATATGAGATGAGTAATGCATAGACTAAGATACAGTAGAATAGTATAGAATACAGTATATACATATGAGATGAGTAATACATAGACTAAGATATAGTAGAATAGTATAGAATACAGTATATACATATGAGATGAGTAATACATAGACTAAGATACAGTAGAATAGTATAGAATACAGTATATACATATGAGATGAGTAATACATAGACTAAGATACAGTAGAATAGTATAGAATACAGTATATACATATGAGATGAGTAATACATAGACTAAGATACAGTAGAATAGTATAGAATACAGTATATACATATGAGATGAGTAATACATAGACTAAGATACAGTAGAATAGTATAGAATACAGTATACACATATGAGATGAGTAATGCATAGACTAAGATACAGTAGAATAGTATAGAATACAGTATATACATATGAGATGAGTAATACATAGACTAAGATACAGTAGAATAGTATAGAATACAGTATATACATATGAGATGAGTAATGCATAGACTAAGATACAGTAGAATAGTATAGAATACAGTATATACATATGAGATGAGTAATACATAGACTAAGATACAGTAGAATAGTATAGAATACAGTATATACATATGAGATGAGTAATACCAGATATTTATAGCCGAGGCCAGATACTTTTCACAACATTTCCAACAGAGACCATCAGGTTGGTCGGCATGATTAGTGATCATACTGTAGCTCAAACCTACTGTGACTGTTGAATGTCTGACGACGACCTAACTTTATAATAGTTCGTAGCCTACCTACCAGAATCTGCCCGTCTTTCCTTCAAATCAACACATTTATCTGTCTTCTAATACAGTGGTGTAAAGTACTTCAGTAAAATACTTTAAAGTACTACTTAAGTTATTTTTGGGGGTATCTGTCCTTTACTTTACTCTTTATATTTTTAACAACTTTTACCTTTACTTCACTACAGTCATAAAGAAAATGATATAATTTTTACTCCGTACATTTTCCCTGACACCCAAAAGTACTCGTTACGTTTTGAATGCTTAGCAGGACAGGAAAATGGTCGAATTCACACACTTATCAAGATAACATTCCTGGTCATCCCTACTGCCTCTTATCTGGCAGACTCACTAAACACACATGCTTTGTTTTTAAATGATGGCTGAGTGTTGGAGTGTGACCCTGGCTATCCGTAAATTAAAATAACAAGAACATTGTGCTGTCTGGTTTGCTTAATAAAATGATTTTTAAATTATCACTACTTTACTTTTACTTTTGATACTTAATTATATTTGAAACCAAATACATTTAGACTTTTCCTGAAGTAGCATTTTACTGGGTGATTTTCACTTTAAATTGAGTCATTTTCTATTAAGGTATCTTTACTTTTACTCAAGTATGAGAATTCAGTACTTTTTCCACCACTGTTCTAACTTTCTAGAGACATATGAGCCACAGTTTCAACAGACATTTTGTAACTTCGTCGGCTACAAAGTTACTTTCAATTTCATATAAGGAAAAAAAGTAACGGTCACTGGGGGAATTAGTTGTGCATTGCCCGGCTCCCCGGGTGAATAGAGTTTGCGCATTTAACACCATTCCATTGGTCCTTAAAATAATTGTCCACTCCCCTGTAGCACCGGGCCATGCAAAACGAACTTCCCACTGTCGCAGCGCACTGAGACACAGAGTTCTAAACCCAGACGCGTTTCTTCAAGACATCTCTCTTACATTAATTTTGATAAACATTTAATTTACTCGAAACCAAGTTTAGTTGTGTTTTTTTCCTCCAAGATGTGAGTTACTGTCGGACTTTAATAATTATAAACAGTCCTACAAACCCAAAAGGTTTTAATTTGAGAATGTTCATTTGTATGCCTCAAATATTAAACTGTCTTAAAATATTTGATGATTAGTTGAATCAGGTGCGTAAGTGCTGGTAAGAACAAAAGGATTGAGAAACCCTGAGATAAACATAAAACCATATAATTGAAAAGCTTCTCCACCATCTTTACCAGACGTTTTACTGATAACATGTAGGCCTACTGATTAGTTTACACTTTGAAAACTGCTGTCTGTCAGCAACTCAGCTCAAGTGGCAGTTCTACTAACTAGTAATATCTCATTACAGATATTCATTCTCTTACTCTGTCCTTTAGAATAAATTATTTTTCAGAAATACTTACTTTATTTTTCAATAATCTCCATATAGTGTTTTCTGCTCTGTCGTCTCAAAATGGATCCTGAACAAAAGAACAACTTTACTTTCTGTTTCAGCTCAGCCGCCTCGCCATCCTGATAATAAGTGTTTTATTGGTATCTTCCACTAGATGGCAGTAAACACCTGCTGTAACTAGACTTTACAACTGTGTTCAGTTTCATACAGACAGTGTCCCAGAGGAGGAGTGCTGATCTAGGATCAGGTCCCCCCTCTCCATGTAATCTGATTCATTATGACCTAGGATCAGGTCCCCTCTCTCCATGTAATCTGATTCATTATGATCTAGGATCAGGTCCATTCTCTCCATGTAATCTGATTCATTATGATCTAGGATCAGGTCCCTCCTCTCCATGTAATCTGATTCATTATGATCTAGGATCAGGTCCCCCTCTCCATGTAATCTGATTCATTATGATCTAGGATCAGGTCCTCCTCTCCATGTAATCTGATTCATTATGATCTAGGATCAGGTCCCTCCTCTCCATGTAATCTGATTCATTATGATCTAGGATCAGGTCCTCCCTCTCCATGTAATCTGATTCATTATGATCTAAGATCAGGTCCCTCCTCTCCATGTAATCTGATTCATTATGATCTAGGATCAGGTCCCTCCTCTCCATGTAATCTGATTCATTATGATCTAGGATCAGGTCCCCCCCTCTCCATGTAATCTGATTCATTATGATCTAGGATCAGGTCCCCCTCTCCATGTAATCTGATTCATTATGATCTAGATCAGGTCCCTCCTCTCCATGTAATTTGATTCATTATGATCTAGGATCAGGTCCTCCTCTCCATGTACTCTGATTCATTATGATCTAGGATCAGGTCCCTCCTCTCCATGTAATCTGATTCATTATGATCTAGGATCAGGTCCCCCTCTCCATGTAATCTGATTCATTATGATCTAGGATCAGGTCCCTCCTCTCCATGTAATCTGATTCATTATGATCTAGGATCAGGTCCCCCTCTCCATGTAATCTGATTCATTATGATCTAAATGGCTAAACTGATCCTAGATCAGCTCTCCTACTCTTTATGAATACTGTCACAGGTGACTCTTCAAGATGAGGATCATGATTTGTAAAACAAGCTTTATTCTTTAAGAATCAATTAATAACTTTCGGCAATGTCTTCAGTAACCGAGTATTCCAGGCACTCTCTTCTTATGAACCAGTTGCTATTAAATAAAGAACATACTGCTTTATAGATCCCAACCTGACAAACAATTGTTTGGTTCTTGCTTTGAGCACTTGCACTGGGCCTCCATTGAGTCTCCATGTGTCAAGCAGTACAGAGAAACACCCTCTAGATGACAGCAGAGGCTCTTGGATCCACCCTGTCTAACCACTGGGCCTCCATTGAGTCTCCATGTGTCAAGCAGTACAGAGAAACACCCTCTAGATGAGAGCAGAGGCTCTTGGATCTACCCTGTCTAACCACTGGGCCTCCATTGAGTCTCCATGTGTCAAGCAGTACAGAGAAACACCCTCTAGATGACAGCAGAGGCTCTTGGATCTACCCTGTCTAACCACTGGGCCTCCATTGAGTCTCCATGTGTCAAGCAGTACAGAGAAACACCCTCTAGATGACAGCAGAGGCTCTTGGATCTACCCTGTCTAACCACTGGGCCTCCATTGAGTCTCCATGTGTCAAGCAGTACAGAGAAACTCCCTCTAGATGACAGCAGAGGCTCTTGGATCTACCCTGTCTAACCACCAGTTTAGTGATCTCGTTCCATCAATATGTCCATACTACTTCACAACCGATTTGAGGTCTTGACCAGCAATGTCCCATTGGGCTCAACCAAGCCGAGAGTGAGGTTCTAGAAAGAGGACTGACTTTCATACCAACTCCTAAACAGGTGGACTGGGAGGAGCTCCGGAGGGATCTACACGTCTATCATAGAAGATTGAAGTTATCAGATCATTTTGAATATGAAACAGATTTTCCTCATATACTATTTCCAAACCCCTCACATTGGGAACCTCAGTTGGAGTCAGTGTCAGAAACTATACAGACTCTTATACGTAGGGATGTGGCTTCCTTTTCACAATTCAGAACCAGACCTGTTTATCAGCTTAACCTTACAAATGTTTAAACAAATCAAGCTCTAGACATATAGTGATTAAACCAGCAGAGAAGGGTCTCAGATTGTTGTAATGGATAAAGTGAATATCTTCTTGAAGCCAATAGACAATAGGATCATGTTAAACACTATGTTCCACTGTCCCACTCAACACAACCAGAATACACAAAGATTAATCCAGGAGATAAACTTTATGAGGATAAGTATATTACAGATAAACAGATGGTCTATCTTTTTGGGCCAGATTCTCCAAGGCTATAATGATGTATCTCTGCTGTAGTTTGTCAAATGCAGTGAACCTGCTGAGAGATGAAGGAGGGGATGAGAGGCCAGAACATCAATCTCATCTTCATGGAGGACATTGATGCCAGATGCAGTGAACATGCTGAGAGATGAAGGAGGGGATGAGAGGCCAGAACATCAATCTCATCTTCATGGAGGACATTGATGCCATATGCAGTGAACCTGCTGAGAGATGGAGGAGGGGATGAGAGGCCAGAACATCAATCTCATCTTCATGGAGGACATTGATGCCAGATGCATTGAACCTGCTGAGAGATGAAGGAGGGGATAAGAGGCCAGAACATCAATCTCATCTTCATGGAGGACATTGATGCCAGATGCAGTGAACCTGCTGAGAGATGGAGGAGGGGATGAGAGGCCAGAACATCAATCTCATCTTCATGGAGGACATTGATGTCAGATGCAGTGAACCTGCTGAGAGATGGAGGGGATGAGAGGCCAGAACATCAATCTCATCTTCATGGAGGACATTGATGTCAGATGCAGTGAACCTGCTGAGAGATGAAGGAGAGGATGAGAGGCCAGAACATCAATCTCATCTTCATGGAGGACATTGATGCCAGATGCAGTGAACCTGCTGAGAGATGAAGGAGAGGATGAGAGGCCAGAACATCAATCTCATCTTCATGGAGGACATTGATGCCAGATGCAGCCACATGTGCAAGTAATTAACCTTTTTTATTCACGATCTCATTGACTTTAACATTTGAAAAGCAGTTTTCTCCAAAAATAGTTTTAACATTAACATTTTGTCCATAACGTTTTAGAGAAAGTTTCCTGAATTGAATCATGGGACCAAATTGGTTGTTCCAGTTTTCCATGCTGATGGACATGACCTGCCATGTCAGGTACTTGAACAGGATCATTAATATTGTCAGTAGGTATTTATTAATATTTTATAAGGTTTAACCAAATAACCCTTTTACCATGGTATGACATGATTTTATATTTCTAGATTAAATTCAACACCCGATATGTGGAAGGTGCTGGACTGGCAGATGGAGAGCAGATGGAGAGGCTGTGGTCGTATCTGAGGCGCTTTGGGAAGGTCACCAAAGAAATGACGCCGTCCCATCGTATTGACCTCCTGACTGATGCACTTCTCCACCATGGGAAAAGGATATGAGGCCGTCCCATCGTATTGACCTCCTGACTGATGCACTTCTCCACCATGGGAAAAAGATATGAGGCCGTCCCATCGTATTGACCTCCTGACTTATGCACTTCTCCACCATGGGAAAAAGATATGACGCAGTCCCATCGTATTGACCTCCTGACTGATGCACCATGGGAAAAAGATATGAGGCCGTCCCACCGTATTGACCTCCTGACTGATGCACCATGGGAAAAAGATATGACGCAGTCCCATCGTATTGACCTCCTGACTGATGCACCATGGGAAAAAGATATGAGGCCGTCTCACCGTATTGACCTCCTGACTGATGCACCATGGGAAAAAGATATGAGGCCGTCCCATCGTATTGACCTCCTGACTGATGCACTTCTCCACCATGGGAAAAAGATATGAGGCCGTCCCATCGTATTGACCTCCTGACTGATGCACCATGGGAAAAAGATATGAGGCCGTCCCATCGTATTGACCTCCTGACTGATGCACTTCTCCAACATGGGAAAAAGATATGAGGCCGTCCCATCGTAATGACCTCCTGACTGATGCACCATGGGGAAAAGATATGAGGCCGTCCCATCGTATTGACCTCCTGACTGATGCACCATGGGGAAAAGATATGAGGCCGTCCCATCGTATTGACCTCCTGACTGATGCACCATGGGAAAAAGAGACGCCGGAGGCAACGTTAGTACACCTGGAATTTTTCTTCATTTACTTCATGCTGGTTGACTCTAGTGATGTTCCTAACATGTCCTGTTGTTCTGTTGTAGTGGACTCTAGTGATGTTCCTAACATGTCCTGTTGTTCTGTTGTAGTGGACTCTAGTGATGTTCCTAACATGGTCTGTTGTTTTGTTGTAGTGGACTCTAGTAATGTTCCTAACATGTCCTGTTGTTCTGTTGTAGTGGACTCTAGTGATGTTCCTAACATGGTCTGTTGTTTTGTTGTAGTGGACTCTAGTAATGTTCCTAACATGTCCTGTTGTTCTGTTGTAGTGGACTCTAGTGATGTTCCTAACATGGTCTGTTGTTCTGTTGTAGTGGACTCTAGTGATGTTCCTAACATGTCCTGTTGTTTGTTGTAGTGGACTCTAGTGATGTTCCTAACATGTTCTGTTGTAGTGGACTCTAGTGATGTTCCTAACATGTCCTGTTGTTTGTTGTAGTGGACTCTAGTGATGTTCCTAACATGTTCTGTTGTAGTGGACTCTAGTGATGTTCCTAACATGTCCTGTTGTTTGTTGTAGTGGACTCTAGTGATGTTCCTAACATGGTCTGTTGTTTGTTGTAGTGGACTCTAGTGATGTTCCTAACATGTCCTGTTGTTTGTTGTAGTGGACTCTAGTGATGTTACTAACATGTCCTGTTGTAGTGGACTCTAGTGATGTTCCTAACATGTCCTGTTGTTCTGTTGTAGTGGACTCTAGTGATGTTCCTAACATGGTCTGTTGTAGTGGACTCTAGTGATGTTCCTAACATGTCCTGTTGTAGTGGACTCTAGTGATGTTCCTAACATGTCCTGTTGTTTTGTTGTAGTGGACTCTAGTGATGTTCCTAACATGGTCTGTAGTTTTGTTGTAGTGGACTCTAGTGATGTTACTAACATGTCCTGTTGTAGTGGACTCTAGTGATGTTCCTAACATGTCCTGTAGTTTTGTTGTAGTGGACTCTAGTGATGTTCCTAACATGTCCTGTAGTTTTGTTGTAGTGGACTCTAGTGATGTTCCTAACATGGTCTGTAGTTTTGTTGTAGTGGACTCTAGTGATGTTACTAACATGTCCTGTTGTAGTGGACTCTAGTGATGTTCCTAACATGTCCTGTTGTTCTGTTGTAGTGGACTCTAGTGATGTTCCTAACATGTCCTGTAGTTTTGTTGTAGTGGACTCTAGTGATGTTCCTAACATGTCCTGTTGTTCTGTTGTAGTGGACTCTAGTGATGTTCCTAACATGGTCTGTTGTAGTGGACTCTAGTGATGTTCCTAACATGTTCTGTTGTAGTGGACTCTAGTGATGTTCCTAACATGTCCTGTAGTTTTGTTGTAGTGGACTCTAGTGATGTTCCTAACATGGTCTGTTCTGTTGTAGTGGACTCTAGTGATGTTCCTAACATGTCCTGTTGTAGTGGACTCTAGTGATGTTCCTAACATGGTCTGTTGTTCTGTTGTAGTGGACTCTAGTGATGTTCCTAACATGTCCTGTTGTAGTGGACTCTAGTGATGTTCCTAACATGTCCTGTTGTTCTGTTGTAGTGGACTCTAGTGATGTTCCTAACATGGTCTGTTGTCCTGTTGTAGTGGACTCTAGTGATGTTCCTAACATGTCCTGTTGTTTTGTTGTAGTGGACTCTAGTGATGTTCCTAACATGTCCTGTTGTTATGTTGTAGTGGACTCTAGTGATGTTCCTAACATGTTCTGTTGTAGTGGACTCTAGTGATGTTCCTAACATGTCCTGTTGTTCTGTTGTAGTGGACTCTAGTAATGTTCCTAACATGTTCTGTTGTAGTGGACTCTAGTGATGTTCCTAACATGTCCTGTTGTTCTGTTGTAGTGGACTCTAGTGATGTTCCTAACATGTCCTGTTGTTCTGTTGTAGTGGACTCTAGTGATGTTCCTAACATGTCCTGTAGTTTTGTTGTAGTGGACTCTAGTGATGTTCCTAACATGGTCTGTTGTAGTGGACTCTAGTGATGTTCCTAACATGTCCTGTAGTTTTGTTGTAGTGGACTCTAGTGATGTTCCTAACATGGTCTGTTGTTTAGTTGTAGTGGACTCTAGTGAAGTTCCTAACATGTCCTGTTGTTTGTTGTAGTGGACTCTAGTGATGTTCCTAACATGTCCTGTTGTTCTGTTGTAGTGGACTCTAGTGATGTTCCTAACATGGTCTGTTGTCCTGTTGTAGTGGACTCTAGTGATGTTCCTAACATGTCCTGTTGTTCTGTTGTAGTGGACTCTAGTGATGTTCCTAACATGGTCTGTTGTTCTGTTGTAGTGGACTCTAGTGATGTTCCTAACATGGTCTGTTGTTCTGTTGTAGTGGACTCTCTGCCACAGAGGTTTTCCCAGCAACAGAAGTTCAACAGAGGCAGAAAGGGAAATGGCAGAAATTGCATTCTCTTCCAGGTAAACCATTGTATCAATAATCTAAGCACAGCATTTCAGTATTGATTAGAAATGTGGTCACATCTGTCACTGTTATTATGTTTTTGGAACATTAAACAACATGTGAAGGACTACAACCTGAGGAGACAAGGTTTGTCCTCACAGCTCCTACAGGCCCTGGTGTATGAGGATGCAGTGCAGGTGGACAGCTCCTACAGGCCCTGGTGTATGAGGATGCAGTGCAGGTGGACAGCTCCTACAGGCCCTGGTGTATGAGGATGCAGTGCAGGTGGACAGCTCCTACAGGCCCTGGTGTATGAGGATGCAGTGCAGGTGGACAGCACTGCTTGGTCCTGGAGAGCAGGAGGAGCAGAGGATGATGGGAAGGTTCACCTCAAGCAAAGGCTCTTTGAGCTATTTGTGAAGAGAAGCAGTACATTGAGGATGATGTATTCACTGTCAAGATGTTCTACTCACATGAGCAGGAACTGATTGTGGAGGCCTTACAACATTACACAGAGCAAGATGGATGTTGTCTTGGGGCAAGAGCTGTCCTTCCTGGAAAGCTTGATGAGCTCCAGCATGCAGAAGGACAATGTGATTTGTTCAGAAAGGCTTTTATTGAGGGCAGAACTATGAAGTGGAGGAGGATGATGACTATTATGATGTCGACGACAACAACGATGGTGATATTGATGGAGGAATAGATTAATGAGGCTGAGGGTGATGACTACAACAACGATGGTGATATTGATGGAGGAATAGATTAATGAGGCTGAGGGTGATGACTACAACAACGATGGTGATATTGATGGAGGAATAGATTAATGAGGCTGAGGGTGATGACTACAACAACGATGGTGATATTGATGGAGGACTAGATGAATGAGGCTGAGGGTGATGACTACAACAACGATGGTGATATTGATGGAGTAACAGATTAATGAGGCTGAGGGTGATGACTACAACAACGATGGTGATATTGATGGAGGAATAGATGAATGAGGCTGAGGGTGATGACTACAACAACGATGATGATATTGATGAGTAATAGATTAATGAGGCTGAGGGTGATGACTACAACAACGATGGTGATATTGATGGAGGAATAGATGAATGAGGCTGAGGGTGATGACTACAACAACGATGGTGATATTGATGGAGTAACAGATTAATGAGGCTGAGGGTGATGACTACAACAACGATGGTGATATTGATGGAGGAATAGATTAATGAGGCTGAGGGTGATGACTACAACAACGATGGTGATATTGATGGCGTAATGGATGAATGAGGCTGAGGGTGATGACTACAACAACGATGGTGATATTGATGGAGGAATAGATTAATGAGGCTGAGGGTGATGACTACAACAACGATGGTGATATTGATGGAGGAATAGATTAATGAGGCTGAGGGTGATGACTACAACAACGATGGTGATATTGATGGAGGAATAGATGAATGAGGCTGAGGGTGATGACTACAACAACGATGGTGATATTGATGGAGGAATAGATGAATGAGGCTGAGGGTGATGACTACAACAACGATGGTGATATTGATGGAGGAATAGATTAATGAGGCTGAGGGTGATGACTACAACAACGATGATGATATTGATGAGGAATAGATTAATGAGGCTGAGGGTGATGACTACAACAACGATGGTGATATTGATGGAGGAATAGATTAATGAGGCTGAGGGTGATGACTACAACAACGATGGTGATATTGATGAGGAATAGATTAATGAGGCTGAGGGTGTGTTTTTAACATGTCCATTCTGTTTTAATTGATGTCTTTGTATTCCTGCCCTTTGTTTATAATGGAATGTTTTATTGCTCTTTTGGGGTTAACAGAAGCACATTTCTGTTTATTGTTAGATGTGATACAGGCCATTGTTGCAGGTCATTTACTATTGATGTCATGGTGAGGAGAACCTGAGTCTGATAAACCCCAAGAGTCTAATGGAATAGACAGGTTTGCTTCCTCCAAAGTGTTGTCTTTTCATTGACCTGTTAGTTGTAGAGTTTGTAAATATATTTTATTTAACCTTTATTTAACTAGGCAAGTCATTTTAGATTATTTTGTAAATATTGTCATTTGAATATCTAGATCACCATTGTCATCTTTAAAATAATAACTTCTGCACCTGATTCTGCCTGAATCCCTCAACATGTAACGGTCCAGAAATGGGTTTAGTAACTAAGGATTGTATCTTTAAGGGTTCAGTATGTAGCCTACAGAGAAACACATTTAGAGATCAAACCTTGTAGACTTGTCATTTCAGATACATTTACTTTGCTGGAGACTGGAGTCCATGGTGTGGTCGAAGTAGCACATTTAATACATCATTATTCTAAACAAACCACAAAGGGGTTAGAACTACAATTTCGTCGCCATTTCCGGTCGCCGCCTTTAGACGCGATGCAACGTGAAACAGGGAGTTGTAGTTCTTCTTAAAGAGCAGGTGTATTCAAACCATTACAGTTCCTCAACACAGGACGTGATGCAACGTGAAACAGGGAGTTGTAGTTCTTCTTAAAGAGCAGGTGTATTCAAACCATTACAGTTCCTCAACACAGGACGTGATGCAACGTGAAACAGGGAGTTGTAGTTCTTCTTAAAGAGCAGGTGTATTCAAACCATTACAGTTCCTCAACACTGGACGTGATGCAACTTGAAACAGGGAGTTGTAGTTCTTCTTAAAGAGCAGGTGTTTTCAAACCATTACAGTTCCTCAACACTGGACGTGATGCAACGTGAAACAGGGAGTTGTAGTTCTTCTTAAAGCCCAGGTGTATTCAAACCATTACAGTTCCTCAACACTGGACGTGATGCAACGTGAAACAGGGAGTTGTAGTCCTTCTTAAAGAGCAGGTGTATTCAAACCATTACAGTTCCTCAACACTGGACGTGATGCAACGTGAAACAGGGAGTTGTAGTCCTTCTTAAAGAGCAGGTGTATTCAAACCATTACAGTTCCTCAACACTGGACGTGATGCAACGTGAAACAGGGAGTTGTAGTTCTTCTTAAAGAGCAGGTGTATTCAAACCATTACAGTTCCTCAACACTGGACGTGATGCAACGTGAAACAGGGAGTTGTAGTTCTTCTTAAAGAGCAGGTGTATTCAAACCATTACAGTTCCTCAACACTGGACGTGATGCAACGTGAAACAGGGAGTTGTAGTTCTTCTTAAAGAGCAGGTGTTTTCAAACCATTACAGTTCCTCAACACTGGACGTGATGCAACGTGAAACAGGGAGTTGTAGTTCTTCTTAAAGAGCAGGTGTAGTCAAACCATTACAGTTCCTCAACACTGGAACATTTTGAATCACATGAAACAGCCCTTAAACATGTGACACAATGTTCTCACTACAACTGAGGACTCTGCCAGTGGTGTACTTTATTTAATAAATAGGTGTGTAGTCTTTTAGCTGGGGTGTAATATACTCCTCAGTAAACTGGGGAAACAGCAGTGGTGGACTTTATTTAATAAATAGGTGTGTAGGCTTTTAGCTGGGGTGTAATATACTCCTCAGTAAACTGGGGAAACAGCAGTGGTGGACTTTATTTAATAAATAGGTGTGTAGGCTTTTAGCTGGGGTGTAATATACTCCTCAGTAAACTGGGGAAACAGCAGTGGTGGACTTTATTTAATAAATAGGTGTGTAGGCTTTTAGCTGGGGTGTAATATACTCCTCAGTAAACTGGGGAAACAGCAGTGGTGGACTTTATTTAATAAATAGGTGTGTAGGCTTTTAGCTGGGGTGTAATATACTCCTCAGTAAACTGGGGAAACAGCAGTGGTGGACTTTATTTAATAAATAGGTGTGTAGGCTTTTAGCTGGGGTGTAATATACTCCTCAGTAAACTGGGGAAACAGCAGTGGTGGACTTTATTTAATAAATAGGTGTGTAGGCTTTTAGCTGGGGTGTAATATACTCCTCAGTAAACTGGGGAAACAGCAGTGGTGGACTTTATTTAATAAATAGGTGTGTAGGCTTTTAGCTGGGGTGTAATATACTCCTCAGTAAACTGGGGAAACAGCAGTGGTGGACTTTATTTAATAAATAGGTGTGTAGGCTTTTAGCTGGGGTGTAATATACTCCTCAGTAAACTGGGGAAACAGCAGTGGTGGACTTTATTTAATAAATAGGTGTGTAGGCTTTTAGCTGGGGTGTAATATACTCCTCAGTAAACTGGGGAAACAGCAGTGGTGGACTTTATTTAATAAATAGGTGTGTAGGCTTTTAGCTGGGGTGTAATATACTCCTCAGTAAACTGGGGAAACAGCAGTGGTGTACTTTATTTAATAAATAGGTGTGTAGGCTTTTAGCTGGGTGTATACTCCTCAGTAAACTGGGGAAACAGCAGTGGTGGACTTTATTTAATAAATAGGTGTGTAGGCTTTTAGCTGGGGTGTAATATACTCCTCAGTAAACTGGGGAAACAGCAGTGGTGGACTTTATTTAATAAATAGGTGTGTAGGCTTTTAGCTGGGGTGTAATATACTCCTCAGTAAACTGGGGAAACAGCAGTGGTGGACTTTATTTAATAAATAGGTGTGTAGGCTTTTAGCTGGGTGTAATATACTCCTCAGTAAACTGGGGAAACAGCAGTGGTGGACTTTATTTAATAAATAGGTGTGTAGGCTTTTAGCTGGGGTGTAATATACTCCTCAGTAAACTGGGGAAACAGCAGTGGTGGACTTTATTTAATAAATAGGTGTGTAGGCTTTTAGCTGGGGTGTAATATACTCCTCAGTAAACTGGGGAAACAGCAGTGGTGGACTTTATTTAATAAATAGGTGTGTAGGCTTTTAGCTGGGGTGTAATATACTCCTCAGTAAACTGGGGAAACAGCAGTGGTGGACTTTATTTAATAAATAGGTGTGTAGGCTTTTAGCTGGGGTGTAATATACTCCTCAGTAAACTGGGGAAACAGCAGTGGTGGACTTTATTTAATAAATAGGTGTGTAGGCTTTTAGCTGGGGTGTAATATACTCCTCAGTAAACTGGGGAAACAGCAGTGGTGGACTTTATTTAATAAATAGGTGTGTAGGCTTTTAGCTGGGGTGTAATATACTCCTCAGTAAACTGGGGAAACAGCAGTGGTGGACTTTATTTAATAAATAGGTGTGTAGGCTTTTAGCTGGGGTGTAATATACTCCTCAGTAAACTGGGGAAACAGCAGTGGTGGACTTTATTTAATAAATAGGTGTGTAGGCTTTTAGCTGGGGTGTAATATACTCCTCAGTAAACTGGGGAAACAGCAGTGGTGGACTTTATTTAATAAATAGGTGTGTAGGCTTTTAGCTGGGGTGTAATATACTCCTCAGTAAACTGGGGAAACAGCAGTGGTGGACTTTATTTAATAAATAGGTGTGTAGGCTTTTAGCTGGGGTGTAATATACTCCTCAGTAAACTGGGGAAACAGCAGTGGTGGACTTTATTTAATAAATAGGTGTGTAGGCTTTTAGCTGGGGTGTAATATACTCCTCAGTAAACTGGGGAAACAGCAGTGGTGGACTTTATTTAATAAATAGGTGTGTAGGCTTTTAGCTGGGGTGTAATATACTCCTCAGTAAACTGGGGAAACAGCAGTGGTGGACTTTATTTAATAAATAGGTGTGTAGGCTTTTAGCTGGGGTGTAATATACTCCTCAGTAAACTGGGGAAACAGCAGTGGTGGACTTTATTTAATAAATAGGTGTGTAGGCTTTTAGCTGGGGTGTAATATACTCCTCAGTAAACTGGGGAAACAGCAGTGGTGGACTTTATTTAATAAATAGGTGTGTAGGCTTTTAGCTGGGGTGTAATATACTCCTCAGTAAACTGGGGAAACAGCAGTGGTGGACTTTATTTAATAAATAGGTGTGTAGGCTTTTAGCTGGGGTGTAATATACTCCTCAGTAAACTGGGGAAACAGCAGTGGTGGACTTTATTTAATAAATAGGTCTGTAGGCTTTTAGCTGGGGTGTAATATACTCCTCAGTAAACTGGGGAAACAGCAGTGGTGGACTTTATTTAATAAATAGGTGTGTAGGCTTTTAGCTGGGGTGTAATATACTCCTCAGTAAACTGGGGAAACAGCAGTGGTGGACTTTATTTAATAAATAGGTGTGTAGGCTTTTAGCTGGGGTGTAATATACTCCTCAGTAAACTGGGGAAACAGCAGTGGTGTACTTTATTTAATAAATAGGTGTGTAGGCTTTTAGCTGGGGTGTAATATACTCCTCAGTAAACTGGGGAAACAGCAGTGGTGTACTTTATTTAATAAATAGGTCTGTAGGCTTTTAGCTGGGGTGTAATATACTCCTCAGTAAACTGGGGAAACAGCAGTGGTGGACTTTATTTAATAAATAGGTGTGTAGGCTTTTAGCTGGGGTGTAATATACTCCTCAGTAAACTGGGGAAACAGCAGTGGTGGACTTTATTTAATAAATAGGTGTGTAGGCTTTTAGCTGGGGTGTAATATACTCCTCAGTAAACTGGGGAAACAGCAGTGGTGGACTTTATTTAATAAATAGGTGTGTAGGCTTTTAGCTGGGGTGTAATATACTCCTCAGTAAACTGGGGAAACAGCAGTGGTGGACTTTATTTAATAAATAGGTGTGTAGGCTTTTAGCTGGGGTGTAATATACTCCTCAGTAAACTGGGGAAACAGCAGTGGTGGACTTTATTTAATAAATAGGTGTGTAGGCTTTTAGCTGGGGTGTAATATACTCCTCAGTAAACTGGGGAAACAGCAGTGGTGGACTTTATTTAATAAATAGGTCTGTAGGCTTTTAGCTGGGGTGTAATATACTCCTCAGTAAACTGGGGAAACAGCAGTGGTGGACTTTATTTAATAAATAGGTCTGTAGGCTTTTAGCTGGGGTGTAATATACTCCTCAGTAAACTGGGGAAACAGCAGTGGTGGACTTTATTTAATAAATAGGTGTGTAGGCTTTTAGCTGGGGTGTAATATACTCCTCAGTAAACTGGGGAAACAGCAGTGGTGGACTTTATTTAATAAATAGGTCTGTAGGCTTTTAGCTGGGGTGTAATATACTCCTCAGTAAACTGGGGAAACAGCAGTGGTGGACTTTATTTAATAAATAGGTGTGTAGGCTTTTAGCTGGGGTGTAATATACTCCTCAGTAAACTGGGGAAACAGCAGTGGTGGACTTTATTTAATAAATAGGTGTGTAGGCTTTTAGCTGGGGTGTAATATACTCCTCAGTAAACTGGGGAAACAGCAGTGGTGGACTTTATTTAATAAATAGGTGTGTAGGCTTTTAGCTGGGGTGTAATATACTCCTCAGTAAACTGGGGAAACAGCAGTGGTGGACTTTATTTAATAAATAGGTGTGTAGGCTTTTAGCTGGGGTGTAATATACTCCTCAGTAAACTGGGGAAACAGCAGTGGTGGACTTTATTTAATAAATAGGTCTGTAGGCTTTTAGCTGGGGTGTAATATACTCCTCAGTAAACTGGGGAAACAGCAGTGGTGGACTTTATTTAATAAATAGGTGTGTAGGCTTTTAGCTGGGGTGTAATATACTCCTCAGTAAACTGGGGAAACAGCAGTGGTGGACTTTATTTAATAAATAGGTGTGTAGGCTTTTAGCTGGGGTGTAATATACTCCTCAGTAAACTGGGGAAACAGCAGTGGTGGACTTTATTTAATAAATAGGTGTGTAGGCTTTTAGCTGGGGTGTAATATACTCCTCAGTAAACTGGGGAAACAGCAGTGGTGTACTTTATTTAATAAATAGGTGTGTAGGCTTTTAGCTGGGGTGTAATATACTCCTCAGTAAACTGGGGAAACAGCAGTGGTGTACTTTATTTAATAAATAGGTGTGTAGGCTTTTAGCTGGGGCGTAATATACTCCTCAGTAAACTGGGGAAACAGCAGTGGTGTACTTTATTTAATAAATAGGTCTGTAGGCTTTTAGCTGGGGTGTAATATACTCCTCAGTAAACTGGGGAAACAGCTTGATTCTGCTACTAAAGACTTGTAATGATAAGAATAAGCACATATTTGATTGATCAGAAAGTTTATGTCCACATGCCAAGACAACAGGCTTTGGGCGAGAGCTTAAAACACATCAGTTTTCACTATCTGAACGCCTGAAACACTACATGGGCTTGGTTGAATATAACGTTACTCATCATATAGGCCAGGCTACACATATTCATATACAGCACACATAGGCCTACAAGTTGTTGACATTTAAAGGAAATGTTCCTCTTTCGTGGAGACTGCATTCACTGTAAACGCTGCATATGTCGGCTTAGTCTGACATTACCTTTAAATTTCTATCTCCTGTCTCAGCTGGGATTCTTTCTGAATTTTCTGAATAATCAATTCTTGTTGCTCCATCGTTCTTTCGTTTGAATCACAGCTACATTTTCGTATATAACGTGGGATTGTTTTAAATAATGTAATGTAACAAGTAGGTTAAACAACTGACATTGGTACAGAAACCAGAAGAGTTGTGAACTACAAACATGGCGCCATTTTGTAGTTTTCTTCCTAACTCTGACCCGAGCTCAGTTGATCTGCTTTATCAATGGTGCAACATTCAGCCCCTCCAAAATGCCTTAATCCATCTGACTCACCCCTCACGCAGATCCACTGACGTCAGAATCACTATTTCAATGTGTCTACAGATTCAATAGTATTTTCATTTCAAAATGCAGTATTCTCATCCATTTTGATGATTCTTTCTCATTAAGAGACATTCACTAAGAGGATATAAGTTGTTCAGACCAATGTGCTGCTCTAACATTTTAACACTGAGCCATGTGACTATACAGTAGCCTACATCTATAGTCTACTGTAAAATCAGATGCTGCTTTAGGCTAAATACTATAGTTTTCTGTGTGTTTCAATTGGACAAATGGAAAGAGTTCCTACTGTATTCTAAATGGTGGTGTCGTGTATCTACAATGTGACCTCCCTAAATAATGCACAAGTTACATGTTACACTACACTTCATTCATGAGGAGAGAATGCAGGAGACTAATAAAGCAGGTAGAGGACCATGTTGTGGTGTTGAAACCTAAAGCAGCGCAATCAATAGGAGGTGAACAGCGCCTGGTGCTGAAAATATAGCTAACTTGTTATGCAACAGATGGAGAAAACCTACACCAGTCTAGTAATTCATTTCAACAATAATCTTCATTTTAATGTGATTGTATCGGGATAACCTGATCCTGATAACCTGGTCCTGATAACCTGGTCCTGATAACCTGGTCCTGATAACATGGTCCTGATAACATGGTCCTGATAACATGGTCCTGATAACCTGGTCCTGATAACCTGATCCTGATAAACTGATCCTGATAACCTGATCCTGATAGCCTGATCCTTTAACGACAGAACAGTTGCGGCCTTATCCAGCGAGGGTACCGTTTTCTTAGCAAGGGAGGAGAATTATCCACCAGGGCGGACTGTGAGAATATCACATTAAAACGAAATGATATCGTTGGGCTGCTGTAGTCTTCAGATCTGGAGGAGAAGTTGTCTGGTTCCTCTGCCTGTCGTTCTTCAGATCTGGAGGAGAAGTTGTCTGGTTCCTCTGCCTGTCGTTCTTCAGTGTGCTGAAGAGCAGTAGCCTTCCAGAGTCCATATTGAACAAGTCAAGCTTCCTAGTAAAAGACTCAAGTCAACAACTGTTTTCCCTCTTCCTTGTAACTGCAGATTTAACCTGTTTAAGTTACAGAATGTCGCCAGCAACATCTGAGAGGAATTCCTACATTTCCAGAATATGAAGGTGATCAGCTGCTGCCCTCATTTAGCTTTTTCTGACAAAACCCACAACCTGGTCATGCAGCTGACAGAATGGCTCTGGAGCTTTTCCTTTACTCAGCCAGCGCACGTTGTTGTGAAGCAGGAGATCATCCTGGATGGCCTCCTCTGATTCTGTCACCAGCTTGAGGAAAAGACGGTGTTGTGTTGATTGATGTCCCCCTGACAAAGTTGTTTATGTGCATTACTTTATCCGGTGGGGTGTCCTTCCAGGGGAACGTCCCCGGTGGTGTGTCCTTCCAGGGGAACGTCCCCGGTGGTGTGTCCTTCCAGGGGAACGTCCCCGGTGGTGTGTCCTTCCAGGGGAACGTCCCCGGTGGTGTGTCCTTCCAGGGGAACGTCCCCGGTGGTGTGTCCTTCCAGGGGAACGTCCCCGGTGGTGTGTCCTTCCAGGGGAACGTCCCCGGTGGTGTGTCCTTCCAGGGGAACGTCCCCGGTGGTGTGTCCTTCCAGGGGAACGTCCCCGGTGGTGTGTCCTTCCAGGGGAACGTCCCCGGTGGTGTGTCCTTCCAGGGGAACGTCCCTGGTGGTGTGTCCTTCCAGGGGAACGTCCCTGGTGGTGTGACCTTCCAGGGGAATCAGTGCCAGAAGCTCTTCTTTAAAGTCATTTCCATGAAAATAACGGACATAAACACACAACTGTGCTACATCGGTGTTGTCAGTTCTCTCATCAATAGCAAGGGAAAATGCTCAGTCTGACTGAGCCCTTCTCGAACAATCCTATGCACGTCATCCACCAGAGCACGGACACGGTGTCCGGCTGTTGATGCAGACAGGGGCACCTGTTTGACAGACACAATTATGCTATCCATAGACTTGTCTGTAGCCAATCCCTCCAAAACTGTCACCATGCACTTTTTAAATAGCTCTGCGTCTGTGAAGGGCATGTTGTGTTTGGTTAGAACCCAGGATGCTTTTAGGAAGCACTTTGACCTTCTGTTGTTGGGTCAGGCCACGAAGGAGGATTCTACTGCCGTGTGACCTTCTGTTGTTGGGTCAGGCCACGAAGGAGGATTCTACTGCCGTGTGACCTTCTGTTGTTGGGTCAGGCCACGAAGGAGGATTCTACTGCCGTGTGACCTTCTGTTGTTGGGTCAGGCCACGAAGGAGGATTCTACTGACGTGTGACCTTCTGTTGTTGGGTCAGGCCACGAAGGAGGATTCTACTGCCGTGTGACCTTCTGTTGTTGGGTCAGGCCACGAAGGAGGATTCTACTGCCGTGTGACCTTCTGTTGTTGGGTCAGGCCACGAAGGAGGATTCTACTGCCGTGTGACCTTCTGTTGTTGGGTCAGGCCACGAAGGAGGATTCTACTGACGTGTGACCTTCTGTTGTTGGGTCAGGCCACGAAGGAGGATTCTACTGCCGTGTGACCTTCTGTTGTTGGGTCAGGCCACGAAGGAGGATTCTACTGCCATGTGACCTTCTGTTGTTGGGTCAGGCCACGAAGGAGGATTCTACTGCTTTGTGACCTGCTGTTGTTGGGTCAGGCCACGAAGGAGGATTCTACTGTCGTGTGACCTTCTGTTGTTGGGTCAGGCCACGAAGGAGGATTCTACTGCCGTGTGACCTTCTGTTGTTGGGTCAGGCCACGAAGGAGGATTCTACTGCCGTTAGACCTTCTGTTGTTGGGTCAGGCCACGAAGGAGGATTCTACTGCCGTGTGACCTTCTGTTGTTGGGTCAGGCCACGAAGGAGGATTCTACTGCCGTGTGACCTTCTGTTGTTGGGTCAGGCCACGAAGGAGGATTCTACTGCCGTTAGACCTTCTGTTGTTGGGTCAGGCCACGAAGGAGGATTCTACTGCCGTGTGACCTTCTGTTGTTGGGTCAGACCACGAAGGAGGATTCTACTGCCGTGTTTGTAGCTTGTAGTTAAGGATTACATTTTTCTGCGTCTGGCCTCTGTCTGGGGCGGGAAGGCCTCTGTCTGGGGCGGGAAGGCCTCTGTCTGGGGCGGGAAGGCCTCTGTCTGGGGCGGGAAGGCCTCTGTCTGGGGTGGGAAGGCCTCTGTCTGGGGCGGGAAGTCCTCTGTCTGGGGCGGGAAGGCCTCTGTCTGGGGCGGGAAGTCCTCTGTCTGGGGCGGGAAGTCCTCTGTCTGGGGCGGGAAGTCCTCTGTCTGGAGCGGGAAGTCCTCTGTCTGGGGCGGGAAGGCCTCTGTCTGGGGCGGGAAGGCCACTTTGAAAGTACCATGCTTAGATTCATAATGCCGTCTGAGATTGAATTATTTACAAACAGTGACATTTTCAATGCAAACATGAACTTAATAAGATCAAAATTATTTTATTGTAACTGAATGTATTATGTACTAATCAAATGTGTTAAACATGTTGTTCATTTTGTAGTGTAGCCTATTACTTGTGCTAATATGATATGCTAATTATGTTCTGGCCCGCCGACTTTAACTCAGAAAATAAATTGTCCCGAAGCCAAACCTAGTTGACGAACCCTGTTTTATAGTATTCCATGTCCTTTACTGGCCAAAGGTTAAAATGCTGTTATGTTTATGATATACTATGGTGTTGTGTCACTAGACTTTGACCAGATATTATTGCATCCAAAGATCAACTGTACCTAGAACATAGATACAGAGACACTTGTCATCAGAAAGGTGCTCTCTCAGCACAACGGAAAATATCTCAATGACTTGACATGTTCTGGTTGTGAATTCAGGCTACAAGGTAAGAATCTCCCCAGGGATTATTGTAAAGTGTGTCGAGAAATTAAATGTATGGTGTTATTTTAGTATAGTGACTGACAGTAAAACACTCAGATCTAACAGTCCATTTCACCTGGGACAGCTACGTGACAGTTCAATCATACAAAATGGTGCTAACTGGGCGTAGGCAATCAAATTAAAAAACATATTGTTCATATATCGTATTATACGATTCGTATATCGGGATTATTTTACAATTTTAAAAAATGTTAATGTATCATAGTTGTAAATCATCTTTCAGAATATCAGAACATTTGTTGTTTTCTAAATGACAATGATCTCCTGCTTCCTGTGTAGTTTGGTATGAAACCACTGAACAGACTTTACATTGTTATTATGAACTGAATTCAGTAACAGCAGAATAATATCAGACCTGTTGAACAAAGCAACACACTAGAATGAGAGGAATTATTAAAAGAGAAAGTGACACATTATTATTATTAATGTTATATTATTATTACTACTATTGTTATTATTAATATTTTGATTATTCATATTATATTATTATTATTATTATTAGTTCCACCACATGGAGAAAAGGTGAAAAATATCAGTCACAACTACATGTTGATGTGATGCATTAAATCACCTGACTGTTTGGATGTATCTGTTAGTAAATATTTTATTTCTAAGAGATGATTCATAAAATTGAACAATTGACATTCAATAATTAGTTGTCACTGTGTTAACCACAACCAACATGTTGGGTCTCTGTTTAGGGGTCAGTGCTCTAAAATGAGTCTCTCTGGGAAGAGAGAGGAGGGGGGCCATGCCTCTAAAATGAGTCTCTCTGGGAAGAGAGAGGAGGGAGGCCCTGCCTCTAAAATGAGTCTCTTTGGGAAGAGAGAGGAGGGAGGCTCTGCCTCTAAAATGAGTCTCTCTGGGAAGAGAGAGGAGGGGGGCCATGCCTCTAAAATGAGTCTCTCTGGGGAGAGAGAAGAGGGGGGGCCTGCCTCTAAAATGAGTCTCTCTGGGGAACATGACACCAAATCTAAGAGGTGAGATGACAATATTGTTTAAGAACTTTGTTTCTAAAATGTTATATCCACAATTTTTTCACATGTGTTATTTTTCATCAGAAATGATTGCTTATGGGGACCTTCAGGTGTCTGTAAAATATTGTTGTTCTATAGAATTTATAGAATGCATGTCACAATCATTTTGCCAACTCTTAATTATTGCTTAATATGTTGGCATGCATAACATTTAGACTCATTGTGATTGTTGTCACAAGGTGGATTTTGACAATATTTCCGTTACATAAACACACTATTCACTCCTTTTAAAACCAAAAGGGTTCTATCTTGCTTAAATATACGGAACCACTAAAGTTCTATATAGAACCATTAATAGGGTTCTTTGGTCAGAATTCTAGAGGTTCTTCTTCACTGAATTGATCTTCATTATATCCAAACACACTGGTGGTCAGGGAGACATCTCTTCATTATATCCAAACACACTGGTGGTCAGGGAGACATCTCTTCATTATATCCAAACACACTGGTGGTCAGGGAGACATCTCTTCATTATATCCAAACACACTGGTGGTCAGGGAGACATCTCTTCATTATATCCAAACACACTGGTGGCCAGGGAGACATCTCTTCATTATATCCAAACACACTGGTGGTCAGGGAGGCATCTCTTCATTATATCCAAACACACTGGTGGTCAGGGAGACATCTCTTCATTATATCCACACTGGTGGTCAGGGAGACATCTCTTCATTATATCCAAACACACTGGTGGTCAGGGAGGCATCTCTTCATTATATCCAAACACACTGGTGGTCAGGGAGACATCTCTTCATTATATCCAAACACACTGGTGGTCAGGGAGACATCTCTTCATTATATCCAAACACACTGGTGGTCAGGGAGACATCTCTTCATTATATCCACACTGGTGGTCAGGGAGCCATCTCTTCATTATATCCAAACACACTGGTGGTCAGGGAGACATCTCTTCATTATATCCAAACACACTGGTGGTCAGGGAGACATCTCTTCATTATATCCAAACACACTGGTGGCCAGGGAGACATCTCTTCATTATATCCAAACACACTGGTGGTCAGGGAGGCATCTCTTCATTATATCCAAACACACTGGTGTTCAGGGAGGCATCTCTTCATTATATCCAAACACACTGGTGGTCAGGGAGACATCTCTTCATTATATCCACACTGGTGGTCAGGGAGACATCTCTTCATTATATCCACACTGGTGGTCAGGGAGACATCTCTTCATTATATCCAAACACACTGGTGGTCAGGGAGACATCTCTTCATTATATCCACACTGGTGGTCAGGGAGACATCTCTTCATTATATCCAAACACACTGGTGGTCAGGGAGACATCTCTTCATTATATCCAAACACACTGGTGGTCAGGGAGACATCTCTTCATTATATCCAACACACTGGTGGTCAGGGAGACATCTCTTCATTATATCCAAACACACTGGTGGTCAGGGAGACATCTCTTCATTATATCCAAACACACTGGTGGTCAGGGAGGCATCTCTTCATTATATCCAAACACACTGGTGGTCAGGGAGACATCTCTTCATTATATCCAAACACACTGGTGGTCAGGGAGACATCTCTTCATTATATCCAAACACACTGGTGGTCAGGGAGACATCTCTTCATTATATCCAAACACACTGGTGGTCAGGGAGACATCTCTTCATTATATCCAAACACACTGGTGGTCAGGGAGACATCTCTTCATTATATCCACACTGGTGGTCAGGGAGACATCTCTTCATTATATCCAAACACACTGGTGGTCAGGGAGACATCTCTTCATTATATCCACACTGGTGGTCAGGGAGGCATCTCTTCATTATATCCAAACACACTGGTGTTCAGGGAGGCATCTCTTCATTATATCCAAACACACTGGTGGTCAGGGAGACATCTCTTCATTATATCCAAACACACTGGTGGTCAGGGAGACATCTCTTCATTATATCCAAACACACTGGTGGTCAGGGAGACATCTCTTCATTATATCCACACTGGTGGTCAGGGAGACATCTCTTCATTATATCCAAACACACTGGTGGTCAGGGAGACATCTCTTCATTATATCCACACTGGTGGTCAGGGAGACATCTCTTCATTATATCCAAACACACTGGTGGTCAGGGAGACATCTCTTCATTATATCCAAACACACTGGTGGTCAGGGAGACATCTCTTCATTATATCCAACACACTGGTGGTCAGGGAGACATCTCTTCATTATATCCAAACACACTGGTGGTCAGGGAGACATCTCTTCATTATATCCAAACACACTGGTGGTTAGGGAGACATCTCTTCATTATATCCAAACACACTGGTGGTCAGGGAGACATCTCTTCATTATATCCAAACACACTGGTGGTCAGGGAGACATCTCTTCATTATATCCAAACACACTGGTGGTCAGGGAGGCATCTCTTCATTATATCCAAACACACTGGTGGTCAGGGAGACATCTCTTCATTATATCCAAACACACTGGTGGTCAGGGAGGCATCTCTTCATTATATCCACACTGGTGGTCAGGGAGACATCTCTTCATTATATCCAAACACACTGGTGGTCAGGGAGACATCTCTTCATTATATCCAAACACACTGGTGGTCAGGGAGGCATCTCTTCATTATATCCAAACACACTGGTGGTCAGGGAGGCATCTCTTCATTATATCCACACTGGTGGCCAGGGAGACATCTCTTCATTATATCCAAACACACTGGTGGCCAGGGAGACATCTCTTCATTATATCCAAACACACTGGTGGTCAGGGAGGCATCTCTTCATTATATCCACACTGGTGGTCAGGGAGGCATCTCTTCATTATATCCACACTGGTGGTCAGGGAGGCATCTCTTCATTATATCCACACTGGTGGTCAGGGAGGCATCTCTTCATTATATCAAACACACTGGTGGTCAGGGAGACATCTCTTCATTATATCCACACTGGTGGTCAGGGAGGCATCTCTTCATTATATCCAAACACACTGGTGGCCAGGGAGACATCTCTTCATTATATCCAAACACACTGGTGGTCAGGGAGACATCTCTTCATTATATCCAAACACACTGGTGGTCAGGGAGGCATCTCTTCATTATATCCAAACACACTGGTGGTCAGGGAGACATCTCTTCATTATATCCAAACACACTGGTGGTCAGGGAGACATCTCTTCATTATATCCAACACACTGGTGGTCAGGGAGACATCTCTTCATTATATCCAACACACTGGTGGTCAGGGAGGCATCTCTTTATTATATCCAAACACACTGGTGGTCAGGGAGACATCTCTTCATTATATCCAACACACTGGTGGTCAGGGAGACATCTCTTCATTATATCCAACACACTGGTGTTCAGGGAGACATCTCTTCATTATATCCAAACACACTGGTGGTCAGGGAGACATCTCTTCATTATATCCAAACACACTGGTGGTCAGGGAGACATCTCTTCATTATATCCAAACACACTGGTGGTCAGGGAGGCATCTCTTCATTATATCCAAATACACTGGTGGTCAGGGAGACATCTCTTCATTATATCCAAACACACTGGTGGTCAGGGAGGCATCTCTTCATTATATCCAAACACACTGGTGGTCAGGGAGGCATCTCTTCATTATATCCAAACACACTGGTGGTCAGGGAGACATCTCTTCATTATATCCAAACACACTGGTGGTCAGGGAGACATCTCTTCATTATATCCACACTGGTGTTCAGGGAGACATCTCTTCATTATATCCAAACACACTGGTGATCAGGGAGACATCTCTTCATTATATCCACACTGGTGTTCAGGGAGACATCTCTTCATTATATCCAAACACACTGGTGGTCAGGGAGACATCTCTTCATTATATCCACACTGGTGGTCAGGGAGACATCTCTTCATTATATCCAAACACACTGGTGGTCAGGGAGACATCTCTTCATTATATCCAAACACACTGGTGGTCAGGGAGACATCTCTTCATTATATCCAAACACACTGGTGGTCAGGGAGGCATCTCTTCATTATATCCAAACACACTGGTGGTCAGGGAGTCATCTCTTCATTATATCCAAACACACTGGTGGTCAGGGAGACATCTCTTCATTATATCCACACTGGTGTCAGGGAGGCATCTCTTCATTATATCCAAACACACTGGTGTTCAGGGAGGCATCTCTTCATTATATCCAAACACACTGGTGGTCAGGGAGACATCTCTTCATTATATCCACACTGGTGGTCAGGGAGACATCTCTTCATTATATCCACACTGGTGGTCAGGGAGACATCTCTTCATTATATCCAAACACACTGGTGGTCAGGGAGACATCTCTTCATTATATCCAAACACACTGGTGGTCAGGGAGACATCTCTTCATTATATCCACACTGGTGGTCAGGGAGACATCTCTTCATTATATCCAAACACACTGGTGGTCAGGGAGACATCTCTTCATTATATCCAACACACTGGTGGTCAGGGAGACATCTCTTCATTATATCCAAACACACTGGTGGTCAGGGAGACATCTCTTCATTATATCCAAACACACTGGTGGTCAGGGAGACATCTCTTCATTATATCCAAACACACTGGTGGTCAGGGAGACATCTCTTCATTATATCCAAACACACTGGTGGTCAGGGAGACATCTCTTCATTATATCCAAACACACTGGTGGTCAGGGAGACATCTCTTCATTATATCCACACTGGTGGTCAGGGAGACATCTCTTCATTATATCCAAACACACTGGTGGTCAGGGAGACATCTCTTCATTATATCCACACTGGTGGTCAGGGAGGCATCTCTTCATTATATCCAAACACACTGGTGTTCAGGGAGGCATCTCTTCATTATATCCAAACACACTGGTGGTCAGGGAGACATCTCTTCATTATATCCACACTGGTGGTCAGGGAGACATCTCTTCATTATATCCAACACACTGGTGGTCAGGGAGACATCTCTTCATTATATCCAAACACACTGGTGGTCAAGGAGACATCTCTTCATTAATCCACACTGGTGGTCAGGGAGACATCTCTTCATTATATCCAAACACACTGGTGGTCAGGGAGACATCTCTTCATTATATCCAAACACACTGGTGGTCAGGGAGACATCTCTTCATTATATCCAACACACTGGTGGTCAGGGAGACATCTCTTCATTATATCCAAACACACTGGTGGTCAGGGAGACATCTCTTCATTATATCCAAACACACTGGTGGTCAGGGAGACATCTCTTCATTATATCCAAACACACTGGTGGTCAGGGAGACATCTCTTCATTATATCCAAACACACTGGTGGTCAGGGAGACATCTCTTCATTATATCCAAACACACTGGTGGTCAGGGAGACATCTCTCATTATATCCAAACACACGGTGGTCCAGTGGTAGACATCTCTTCATTATATCCAAAACACACTGGTGGTCAAGGAGGACATCTCTTCATTATATCCAAACACAATGGTGGTCAGGGAGAAATCTTGCATTATACAAACACATTGGTTGTCAGGGAGAAACATCTATTAATTATAACACATGGTGGTCAGGGAGAATTCTCATTATATCCAAACACACTGGTGGTAAGGGAGGCATCTCTCATTATATCCAAACACACTGGTGGTCAGGGAGCATCTATTCATATATACAAACACACTGGTGGCAGGGAGACATCATATTCATTATATCCAAAACCTGGTGGGTCAGGGAGATATCTCTTCATACATCCAAACACCACTGTTGTTCAGGGAGACCATCTCTTCATTATCCAAACACACTGGTGGTCAGGGATGAATCTTCATTATATCAAACACAACTGTTGTCAGGGAGAATCTCTTCATTATATCACAAACACATGGGTGGTCAGGGAGCATCTCTTCATTATATCCAAACACTGGTGCGTCAGGGAGACATCTTTCATTTATATCCACACTGGTGGTCAGGGAGGCATCTCTTCATTATATCAAC
>NW_024061632.1:80000-106749 GCF_016432855.1 Salvelinus namaycush | reverse complement strand
TTTAATCTATACCGTGGTAGTCTTTACCGTGGTAGTCTATTCTGTTTTAATCTATACCGTGGTAGTCTATACCGTGGTAGTCTATACTGTTTTAATCTATACCGTGGTAGTCTATACCGTGGTAGTCTATTCTGTTTTAATCTATACCGTGTAGTCTATACCGTGGTAGTCTATACTGTTTTAATCTATACCGTGGTAGTCTATACCGTTGGTAGTCTATACTGTTTTAATCTATACCGTGGTAGTCTATACCGTGGTAGTCTATTCTGTTTTAATCTATACCGTGTAGTCTATACCGTGGTAGTCTATACTGTTTTAATCTATACCGTGGTAGTCTATACCGTGGTAGTCTATACTGTTATAATCTATACCGTGGTAGTCTATACTGTTTTAATCTATACCGTGGTAGTCTATACCGTGGTAGTCTATACTGTTTTAATCTATACCGTGGTAGTCTATACTGTTTTAATCTATACCGTGGTAGTCTATACTGTTTTAATCTATACCGTGGTAGTCTATACCGTGGTAGTCTATACTGTTTTACTCTACACCGTGGTAGTCTATACCATGGTAGTCTATACTGTGGTAGTCTATACTGTGGTAGTCTATACTGTGGTAGTCTATACCGTGGTAGTCTATACCGTGGTAGTCTATACTGTGGTAGTCTATACCATTGTAGTCTATACCGTGGTGGTCTATACCGTGGTAGTCTAAACCGTGGTAATCTATACTGTGGTAGTCTATACTGTTTTAATCTATACCGTGGTAGTCTTTACCGTGGTAGTCTATACTGTGGTAGTCTATACTGTTTTAATCTATACCGTGGTAGTCTATACCGTGGTAGTCTATACTGTTTTAATCTATACCGTGGTAGTCTATACCGTGGTAATCTATACTGTGGTAGTCTATACTGTTTTAATCTATACCGTGGTAGTCTATACCGTGGTAGTCTATACTGTTTTAATCTATACCGTGGTAGTCTACGCCGTGGTAGTCTATACTGTTTTAATCTATACCGTGGTAGTCTACGCCGTGGTAGTCTATACTGTTTTACTCTATACCGTGTTAGTCTATACCGTGGTAGTCTATACCGTGGTAATCTATACTGTGGTAGTCTATACTGTTTTAATCTATACCGTGGTAGTCTATACCGTGGTAGTCTATACTGTTTTAATCTATACCGTGGTAGTCTATACCGTGGTAGTCTATACTGTTTTAATCTATACCGTGGTACTCTATACCGTGGTAGTCTATACCGTGGTAGTCTATACTGTTTTAATCTATACCATGGTAGTCTATACCGTGGTAGTCTATACCGTGGAAGTCTATACTGTTTTAATCTATACCGTGGTAGTCTACACTGTGGTAGTCTATACTGTTTTAATCTATACCGTGGTAGTCTATACTGTGGTAGTCTATACCGTGGTAGTCTATACTGTTTTAATCTATACCGTGGTAGTCTATACCGTGGTAGTCTATACCGTGGTAGTCTATACTGCTGTAGTCTATACTGTTTTAATCTATACCGTGGTAGTCTATACTGTGGTAGTCTATACCGTGGTAGTCTATACCGTGGTAGTCTATACTGCTGTAGTCTATACTGTTTTAATCTATACCGTGGTAGTCTATACCGTGGTAGTCTATACTGTTTTAATCTATACCGTGGTAGTCTATACCGTGGTAGTCTATACTGTTTTAATCTATACCGTGGTAGTCTATACCGTGGTAGTCTATACTGTTATAATCTATACCGTGGTAGTCTGTACTATGGTAGTCTGTACCATGGTAGTCTATACCATGGTAGTCTGTACCATGGTAGTCTATACCATGGTAGTCTATACTGTGGTAGTCTATACCGTGGTAGTCTGTACCATGGTAGTCTATACTGTGGTAGTCTATACCATGGTAGTCTGTACCATGGTAGTCTATACCATGGTAGTCTATACTGTGGTAGTCTATACCATGGTAGTCTATACTGTGGTAGTCTATACCGTGGTAGTCTGTACCATGGTAGTCTATACCGTGGTAGTCTGTACCATGGTAGTCTATACCATGGTAGTCTATACTGTGGTAGTCTATACTGTGGTAGTCTGTACCGTGGTAGTCTATACTGTGGTAGTCTATACTGTGGTAGTCTATACCATTGTAGTCTATACCGTGGTAGTCTATACTGTGGTAGTCTATACCGTGGTAGTCTATACCGTGGTAGTCTATACTGTGGTAGTCTATACCATGGTAGTCTATACCGTGGTGGTCTATACCGTGGTAGTCTAAACCGTGGTAATCTATACTGTGGTAGTCTGTACTGTGGTAGTCTATTCCCGTGGAAGTCTATACTGTTTTAATCTATACCGTGGTAGTCTATACTGTTTTAATCTATACCGTGGTAGTCTATACCGTGGAAGTCTATACTGTTTTAATCTATACCGTGTAGTCTATACTGTGGTAGTCTATACTGTTTTAATCTATACCGTGGTAGTCTATACCGTGGTAGTCTATACCGTCGGTAGTCTATACCGTGGAAGTCTATACCGTTTTAATATATACCGTGGTAGTCTATACCGTGGAAGTCTATACTATTTTAATATATACCGTGGTAGTCTATACCGTGGAAGTCTATACTGTTTTAATCTATACCGTGGTAGTCTATACCATGGTAGTCTATACCGTGGTAGTCTATACCGTGGAAGTCTATACTGTTTTAATCTATACTGTGGTAGTCTATACCATGGTAGTCTATACTGTTTTAATCTATACCGTGGTAGTCTATACCGTGGTAGTCTATACCGTGGTAGTCTATACCGTGGAAGTCTATACTGTTTTAATCTATACCGTGGTAGTCTATACCATGGTAGTCTATACCGTGGTAGTCTATACCGTGGTAGTCTATACCGTGGAAGTCTATACTGTTTTAATCTATACCGTGGTACTCTATACCGTGGTAGTCTATACTGTTTTAATCTATACCGTGGTAGTCTATACCGTGGTAGTCTATACTGTTTTAATCTATACCGTGGTAGTCTATACCGTGGAAGTCTATACTGTTTTAATCTATACCGTGGTAGTCTAGTAGGAGAGTGGATAAAAGTGTGGTAGGGTTAGTCTGAATGTAGTTATGTGTGATGAAATGTGTGATCTAACTTCCCACAATCCAAAGTTGATATATTAGTATGTGATTATTTTACTAAATTTAACTTTGACTGAGTATACCAAATAGTTGCTAATATTGAGTTGCTTGAAAATGTAATTTGCTAGTTTTGCTAAAGGTCTACTTCTCTGTTCTTAGTCCTCTAGCAGCAGGCTGGAGAATAACAATTACCCATCTAACCCTGTGTGTGTGTGTGTGTGTGTGTGTGTGTCTTACTCAGAAACCCCACTTTGTCTCTCTCAGCTCCAGGATGTGGTGCTGTCTTTCTCTCCTGTGTCCAGGATGTGGTGCTGTCTGTCTCTCTTCTGTGTCCAGGATGTGGTGCTGTCTCTCTCTCCTGTGTCCAGGATGTGGTGCTGTCTCTCTCTCCTGTGTCCAGGATGTGGTGCTGTCTCTCTCTCCTGTGTCCAGGATGTGGTGCTGTCTCTCTCTCCTGTGTCCAGGATGTGGTGCTGTCTGTCTCTCTTCTGTGTCCAGGATGTGGTGCTGTCTCTCTCTCCTGTGTCCAGGATGTGGTGCTGTCTGTCTCTCTTCTGTGTCCAGGATGTGGTGCTGTCTCTCTCTCCTGTGTCCAGGATGTGGTGCTGTCTCTCTCTCCTGTGTCCAGGATGTGGTGCTGTCTGTCTCTCTTCTGTGTCCAGGATGTGGTGCTGTCTCTCTCTCCTGTGTCCAGGATGTGGTGCTGTCTCTCTCTCCTGTGTCCAGGATGTGGTGCTGTCTCTCTCTCCTGTGTCCAGGATGTGGTGGTGTTGTTAAAATACAGTTCTGTCTTTTAGTCAGTAAGACACTGTCTCCCTGTCCTGTCAGACATACCCCACTAGATGGTGTGCAGTCTCTTTGCAGATACAGACACTGACAACTGTGTGTGTGTGAACTTCATGTGTGAACATAGAACACATAGAGGTGTGTATAGAAGAAGATCCTAGAGCTAGGTGATGTAGTATGGTATTGTAGAACAGAGATATTTTACAAGAGGGTTTTCCAACGCTCTCTTCGTCTGGGGGCGCCCAAGCAGAGGGTTGGAAAACCCTCTTGTGAAATATCATAGAGCTAGATTATGTAGAATGGTATTGTAGAAAATCATAGAGCTAGATAGAGCTACACTAACCCTACTGTGGACTCTGGAGAGAAGGTTGCTTCTTTACGTTGCGACTCAGAACTCACCAGCACGCACACGCACACGCACGCACACACATGCACGCACGCCGGCAGGCAGGCAGGCAGGCAGGCAGGCAGGCAGGCAGGCAGGCAGGCAGGCAGGCAGGCAGGCAGGCAGGCAGGCAGGCAGGCAGGCAGGCAGGCAGGCAGCCAGCCAGGCAGCCAGGCAGCCAGGCAGGCAGGCAGCCAGGCAGGCAGCCAGGCAGGCAGACAGGCTCATTCTTCCGTAAAGCACTTGGCCTCAGGGCTCTCTTTACCCTCTCTCTCTCTCTCTCTCTCTCTCTCTGTTTAGAACATGATGATGTTAGGAGACAGTATGAACGGTGAATGTATTGAATGCATCTTCTTGTTCAGATGTGTCTATAATATTTCAACTAATTTTGGCCTGATATCTATTTTCGAATCAATATTTATGTGAAAATAGTATAGATTTTCTGTAGGCTTTTATAGCATGACATACGGTGCATTCGGAAAGTATTCAGACCCCTTGAATTTTTCCACATTTTGTTACATTACCGCCATATTCTAAAATGGATTAACTAGTTATTTTCCCTCATCAATCTCCACACAATACCACATAATGACAAAGTTTTTATATTTTTGAGCACATTTTTACTAAATTAAAAACTGAAATATCACATTTACATGAGTATTCAGACTCAGTACTTTGTTGAAGCACCTTTGGCAGCGATTACAGCCTCGAGTCTTCTTGGGTATGACACTACAAGCTTGGCACACCTGTATTTGGGGAGTTTCTCCCATTCTTCTCTGCAAACCTTCTCAAGCTCTGTCAGGTTGGATGGGGAGTGTTGCTGCACAGCTATTTTCAGGTCTCTCCAGAGATGTTCGATCGGGTTCAAGTCCAGGCTCTGGCTGGGCCACTCAAGGACATTCAGAGACTTGTCCCGAAGCGACTCCTGCGTTGTCTTGGCTGTGTGCTTAGGGTTGTTGTCCTGTTGGAAGGTGAAGATTCGCCCCAGTCTGAGGTCCTGAGCGCTCTGGAGCAGGTTTTCATCAAGGATCTCCCTGTACTTTTCTCTGTTCATCTTTCCCTCGATCCTGACTAGTCTCCAAGTCCCTGCCCCTGAAAAACATCCCCACAGCATGATGCTGCCACCACCATGCTTCACCGTAGGGATGGTATTGGCCAGGTGATGAGCGGTGCCTAGTTCCCTCCAGACGTGATGCTTGGCATTCAGGACAAAGAGTTCAATCTGCTTTCATCAGACAAGAAAAACTTGTTTTTCATGGTCTGAGAGTCATTTTGGTGCCTTTTGGCAAACTCTAAGGTGTCTGTTATGTGCCTTTTATTGAGGAGTGGCTTCCGTCTGGCCACTCTACCATAAAAGCCTGATTGGTGGAGTGCTGCAGAGATGGTTGTCCTTCTAGAAGGTTCTCCCATCTCCACAGAGGAACCCTGGAGCTCTGTCAGATTGACTATTGGGTTCTTGATCACCTCCCTGACCAAGGCTCTCGTTTCTAGTCATCTCTCCTCCTTCCAGGCTTTTTCTTCCTTGAACTTATATGGTGATTGGCATCTAAACTTTCATAGTATTACCACGACGACCGGCAACACAGTTCATCTTTCAAACACCCACGTGGGTACTTGCTTCTATAAACCAATGAGGAGATGGGAGAGGCGGGACTTGCAGCGCAATCTGCGTCACAAATAGAACTGACTTCTATTTTAGCCCTTGGCAACGCAGACGCTCGTTGAATAATTGAATAATATACATTTCAAAACTTATTTTGCAATGCTTGCCGCACGCGAGGCAGGCACTGGAATGGTGCATGATACCCAGTTAGAATATTCTTAGAACCATATGTTTCTTAGCTGGGAATTTCATTACTACAGCATAACATTTCTTACAGGTTTCCTCATGGTTCTATTTAAAATCATGTTCTCAGAACATTAAGAAAACAGTAATATTCAAAAAACATATACATAATTCTGTTCTCAGCATCAACAGAACTCTCTCTATCCTCCATCTTGTTAAGTGTGTTCGGGTGTGTTGGCAGTGCCCGCTAATTAGCCACACCTGATCTTAATGAGTGCTTGTTTCCTTTGAAATGGGATCCATCTGAATAGACTAAAATGAACAGTATTGTATGAGTTTAAAACAACATTGCATGCTATCTCCATCCTGGTGACGCAGTGGACTAATTGAATAGATAGAGTGCAGAAGATCATAAATTCTACGCTCTCTGACGCCGTGCCACGATAAAACAAAACAAAAATGTCTTTGCATGATTAATGCCCAAGCAAATTAATTTCCATGTGTCCTATCTGTGCTTGTAAAATGTATAAATCCTCCCAGGAAAACTGGCAGAGAACCATAGTAAAACGTTCTCACAACCTCCCTGCAACCTAAAATGTACGTTCCTAGAGCAGGCAACATTTTCACTTCGGGTCTCAGGAAGTTTAAAAAACTTTAATTTTTACTGGTCAGGAAACGTATGGCTTCGTTCCAAGAACCAATGGGAAAGCAAAAACGTACGTTCCCACAACTTCAAGGAACCAAATGTGTGAGCTGGGAGGCTATTGATGTTGATATATGCTAATGATTTTATGTGACGTTTCAAGATAACTTTGTTTTATTATAACTTGATAAAAATATCATAAGATTAGTTTGGATGAGAAGGTTGTTGTTCTACTGACTTGGTGGATGAGGGAATTTAAAGACCATGAATTTATAACTGTGCGGTTGATGTGTTGTTCTGACAACAGACAGGTGTTGTAAATAATAACTATACTGTACTATGGATACAAAGCCTTCAGAAAGTATTCAACCGCTTCACTTTTTACATATTTTGTTGTGTTGCAACCTGAATTGAAAATTGATTCAATTTAGATTTTTTTTGTCACTGGCCTACAGACAATATGCAATAATGTCAAAGTGAAATTTTTTAATTTTACAAATTGATTAAGAATGAAAAACTGAAATGTCTTGAGTCAATAAGTATTCAACCCCTTTGTTATGGCAAGCCTAACTAAGTTCAGGAGTTAAAATGTGCTTAACAACTCATATAATAAGTTGTATGGACTCACTCTGTGTGCAATAATAGTTTACCATCTCTGTACCCCACACATACAATTATCAGTAAGATCCCTCAGTCGAGTAGTGAATTCCAAGCACAGATTCAACCACAAAGACCAGGGAGGTTTTCCAATGCCTTGCAAAGAAGGGCACCTATTGGATGGCACCGGAGGGTACAGGAGGGCTGCAGTCTTACTGGCTCCTAACCAACCTATTGAATGGCACCGGAGGGTACAGGAGGGCTGCAGTCTTACTGACTCCTAACCAACCTATTGAATGGCACCGGAGGGTACAGGAAGGCTGCAGTCTTACTGGCTCCTAACCAACCTATTGAATGGCACCGGAGGGTACAGGAGGGCTGCAGTCTTACTGGCTCCTAACCAACCTATTGAATGTTGCCGGAGGGTACAGGAGGGCTGCAGTCTTACTGGCTCCTAACCAACCTATTGAATGGCACCGGAGGGTACAGGAGGGCTGCAGTCTTACTGGCTCCTAACCAACCTATTGAATGTTGCCGGAGGGTACAGGAGGGCTGCAGTCTTACTGACTCCTAACCAACCTATTGAATGGCACCGGAGGGTACAGGAGGGCTGCAGTCTTACTGGCTCCTAACCAACCTATTGAATGGCACCGGAGGGTACAGGAGGGCTGCAGTCTTACTGGCTCCTAACCAACCTATTGAATGGCACCGAAGGGTACAGGAGGGCTGCAGTCTTACTGGCTCCTAACCAACCTATTGAATGGCACCGGAGGGTACAGGAGGGCTGCAGTCTTACTGGCTGCTAACCAACCTATTGAATGTTGCCGGAGGGTACAGGAGGGCTGCAGTCTTACTGGCTCCTAACCAACCTATTGAATGTTGCCGGAGGGTACAGGAGGGCTGCAGTCTTACTGGCTCCTAACCAACCTATTGAATGTCACCGGAGGGTACAGGAGGGCTGCAGTCTTACTGGCTCCTAACCAACCTATTGAATGGCCCTGGAGATTACAGGAGGGCTGCAGTCTTACTGGCTCCTAACCAACCTATTGAATGGCACCGGAGGGTACAGGAGGGCTGCAGTCTTACTGGCTCCTAACCAACCTATTGAATGGCACCGGAGGGTACAGGAGGGCTGCAGTCTTACTGGCTCCTAACCAACCTATTGAATGGCACCGGAGGGTACAGGAGGGCTGCAGTCTTACTGGCTCCTAACCAACCTATCGAATGGCACCGGAGGGTACAGGAGGGCTGCAGTCTTACTGGCTCCTAACCAACCTATTGAATGGCACCGGAGGGTACAGGAGGGCTGCAGTCTTACTGGCTCCTAACCAACCTATTGAATGGCACCGGAGGGTACAGGAGGGCTGCAGTCTTACTGGCTCCTAACCAACCTATTGAATGTTGCCGGAGGGTACAGGAGGGCTGCAGTCTTACTGGCTCCTAACCAACCTATTGAATGGCACCGGAGGGTACAGGAGGGCTGCAGTCTTACTGGCTCCTAACCAACCTATTGAATGGCACCGGAGGGTACAGGAGGGCTGCAGTCTTACTGGCTCCTAACCAACCTATTGAATGGCACCGGAGGGTACAGGAGGGCTGCAGTCTTACTGGCTCCTAACCAACCTATTGAATGGCTCCGGAGGGTACAGGAGGGCTGCAGTCTTACTGGCTCCTAACCAACCTATCGAATGGCACCGGAGGGTACAGGAGGGCTGCAGTCTTACTGGCTCCTAACCAACCTATTGAATGGCACCGGAGGGTACAGGAGGGCTGCAGTCTTACTGGCTCCTAACCAACCTATTGAATGTTGCCGGAGGGTACAGGAGGGCTGCAGTCTTACTGGCTCCTAACCAACCTATTGAATGGCCCTGGAGGGTACAGGAGGGCTGCAGTCTTACTGGCTCCTAACCAACCTATTGAATGGCACCGGAGGGTACAGGAGGGCTGCAGTCTTACTGGCTCCTAACCAACCTATTGAATGTTGCCGGAGGGTACAGGAGGGCTGCAGTCTTACTGGCTCCTAACCAACCTATTGAATGTTGCCGGAGGGTACAGGAGGGCTGCAGTCTTACTGGCTCCTAACCAACCTATTGAATGGCACCGGAGGGTACAGGAGGGCTGCAGTCTTACTGGCTCCTAACCAACCTATTGAATGTTGCCGGAGGGTACAGGAGGGCTGCAGTCTTACTGGCTCCTAACCAACCTATTGAATGGCACCGGAGGGTACAGGAGGGCTGCAGTCTTACTGGCTCCTAACCAACCTATTGAATGGCACCGGAGGGTACAGGAGGGCTGCAGTCTTACTGGCTCCTAACCAACCTATTGAATGTTGCCGGAGGGTACAGGAGGGCTGCAGTCTTACTGGCTCCTAACCAACCTATTGAATGTTGCCGGAGGGTACAGGAGGGCTGCAGTCTTACTGGCTCCTAACCAACCTATTGAATGGCACCGGAGGGTACAGGAGGGCTGCAGTCTTACTGGCTCCTAACCAACCTATTGAATGGCACCGGAGGGTACAGGAGGGCTGCAGTCTTACTGGCTCCTAACCAACCTATTGGATGGCACCGGAGGGTACAGGAGGGCTGCAGTCTTACTGGCTCCTAACCAACCTATTGAATGGCCCTGGAGGGTACAGGAGGGCTGCAGTCTTACTGGCTCCTAACCAACCTATTGAATGGCACCGGAGGGTACAGGAGGGCTGCAGTCTTACTGGCTCCTAACCAACCTATTGAATGGCACCGGAGGGTACAGGAGGGCTGCAGTCTTACTGGCTCCTAACCAACCTATTGAATGTTGCCGGAGGGTACAGGAGGGCTGCAGTCTTACTGGCTCCTAACCAACCTATTGAATGGCACCGGAGGGTACAGGAGGGCTGCAGTCTTACTGGCTCCTAACCAACCTATTGAATGTTGCCGGAGGGTACAGGAGGGCTGCAGTCTTACTGGCTCCTAACCAACCTATTGAATGGCACCGGAGGGTACAGGAGGGCTGCAGTCTTACTGGCTCCTAACCAACCTATTGAATGGCACCGGAGGGTACAGGAGGGCTGCAGTCTTACTGGCTCCTAACCAACCTATTGAATGGCACCGGAGGGTACAGGAGGGCTGCAGTCTTACTGGCTCCTAACCAACCTATTGAATGTTGCCGGAGGGTACAGGAGGGCTGCAGTCTTACTGGCTCCTAACCAACCTATTGAATGTTGCCGGAGGGTACAGGAGGGCTGCAGTCTTACTGGCTCCTAACCAACCTATTGAATGGCCCCGGAGGGTACAGGAGGGCTGCAGTCTTACTGGCTCCTAACCAACCTATTGAATGGCCCTGGAGGGTACAGGAGGGCTGCAGTCTTACTGGCTCCTAACCAACCTATTGAATGGCCCTGGAGGGTACAGGAGGGCTGCAGTCTTACTGGCTCCTAACCAACCTATTGAATGTTGCTGGAGGGTACAGGAGGGCTGCAGTCTTACTGGCTCCTAACCAACCTATTGAATGGCCCTGGAGGGTACAGGAGGGCTGCAGTCTTACTGGCTCCTAACCAACCTATTGAATGGCACCGGAGGGTACAGGAGGGCTGCAGTCTTACTGGCTCCTAACCAACCTATTGAATGGCACCGGAGGGTACAGGAGGGCTGCAGTCTTACTGGCTCCTAACCAACCTATTGAATGTTGCCGGAGGGTACAGGAGGGCTGCAGTCTTACTGGCTCCTAACCAACCTATTGAATGGCACCGGAGGGTACAGGAGGGCTGCAGTCTTACTGGCTCCTAACCAACCTATTGAATGTCTCCGGAGGGTACAGGAGGGCTGCAGTCTTACTGGCTCCTAACCAACCTATCGAATGGCTCCGGAGGGTACAGGAGGGCTGCAGTCTTACTGGCTCCTAACCAACCTATTGAATGGCACCGGAGGGTACAGGAGGGCTGCAGTCTTACTGGCTCCTAACCAACCTATTGAATGGCACCGGAGGGTACAGGAGGGCTGCAGTCTTACTGGCTCCTAACCAACCTATTGAATGTCTCCGGAGGGTACAGGAGGGCTGCAGTCTTACTGGCTCCTAACCAACCTATCGAATGGCACCGGAGGGTACAGGAGGGCTGCAGTCTTACTGGCTCCTAACCAACCTATTGAATGGCACCGGAGGGTACAGGAGGGCTGCAGTCTTACTGGCTCCTAACCAACCTATCGAATGGCACCGGAGGGTACAGGAGGGCTGCAGTCTTACTGGCTCCTAACCAACCTATTGAATGGCACCGGAGGGTACAGGAGGGCTGCAGTCTTACTGGCTCCTAACCAACCTATTGAATGGCACCGGAGGGTACAGGAGGGCTGCAGTCTTACTGGCTCCTAACCAACCTATCGAATGGCACCGGAGGGTACAGGAGGGCTGCAGTCTTACTGGCTCCTAACCAACCTATTGAATGTTGCCGGAGGGTACAGGAGGGCTGCAGTCTTACTGGCTCCTAACCAACCTATTGAATGGCACCGGAGGGTACAGGACGGCTGCAGTCTTACTGGCTCCTAACCAACCTATTGAATGGCACCGGAGGGTACAGGAGGGCTGCAGTCTTACTGGCTCCTAACCAACCTATTGAATGGCACCGGAGGGTACAGGAGGGCTGCAGTCTTACTGGCTCCTAACCAACCTATTGAATGGCACCGGAGGGTACAGGAGGGCTGCAGTCTTACTGGCTCCTAACCAACCTATTGAATGTTGCCGGAGGGTACAGGAGGGCTGCAGTCTTACTGGCTCCTAACCAACCTATTGAATGGCACCGGAGGGTACAGGAGGGCTGCAGTCTTACTGGCTCCTAACCAACCTATTGAATGGCACCGGAGGGTACAGGAGGGCTGCAGTCTTACTGGCTCCTAACCAACCTATTGAATGGCACCGGAGGGTACAGGAGGGCTGCAGTCTTACTGGCTCCTAACCAACCTATTGAATGTTGCCGGAGGGTACAGGAGGGCTGCAGTCTTACTGGCTCCTAACCAACCTATTGAATGGCACCGGAGGGTACAGGAGGGCTGCAGTCTTACTGGCTCCTAACCAACCTATTGAATGTCTCCGGAGGGTACAGGAGGGCTGCAGTCTTACTGGCTCCTAACCAACCTATCGAATGGCTCCGGAGGGTACAGGAGGGCTGCAGTCTTACTGGCTCCTAACCAACCTATTGAATGGCACCGGAGGGTACAGGAGGGCTGCAGTCTTACTGGCTCCTAACCAACCTATCGAATGGCACCGGAGGGTACAGGAGGGCTGCAGTCTTACTGGCTCCTAACCAACCTATCGAATGGCACCGGAGGGTACAGGAGGGCTGCAGTCTTACTGGCTCCTAACCAACCTATTGAAATTACCGGAGGGTACAGGAGGGCTGCAGTCTTACTGGCTCCTAACCAACCTATTGAATGGCACCGGAGGGTACAGGAGGGCTGCAGTCTTACTGGCTCCTAACCAACCTATTGAATGGCACCGGAGGGTACAGGAGGGCTGCAGTCTTACTGGCTCCTAACCAACCTATCGAATGGCACCGGAGGGTACAGGAGGGCTGCAGTCTTACTGGCTCCTAACCAACCTATTGAATGTTGCCGGAGGGTACAGGAGGGCTGCAGTCTTACTGGCTCCTAACCAACCTATTGAATGTTGCCGGAGGGTACAGGAGGGCTGCAGTCTTACTGGCTCCTAACCAACCTATTGAATGGCACCGGAGGGTACAGGAGGGCTGCAGTCTTACTGGCTCCTAACCAACCTATTGAATGGCACCGGAGGGTACAGGAGGGCTGCAGTCTTACTGGCTCCTAACCAACCTATTGAATGTTGCCGGAGGGTACAGGAGGGCTGCAGTCTTACTGGCTCCTAACCAACCTATTGAATGGCACCGGAGGGTACAGGAGGGCTGCAGTCTTACTGGCTCCTAACCAACCTATTGAATGTTGCCGGAGGGTACAGGAGGGCTGCAGTCTTACTGGCTCCTAACCAACCTATTGAATGGCACCGGAGGGTACAGGAGGGCTGCAGTCTTACTGGCTCCTAACCAACCTATTGAATGTTGCCGGAGGGTACAGGAGGGCTGCAGTCTTACTGGCTCCTAACCAACCTATTGAATGGCACCGGAGGGTACAGGAGGGCTGCAGTCTTACTGGCTCCTAACCAACCTATTGAATGGCACCGGAGGGTACAGGAGGGCTGCAGTCTTACTGGCTCCTAACCAACCTATTGAATGGCACCGGAGGGTACAGGAGGGCTGCAGTCTTACTGGCTCCTAACCAACCTATTGAATGGCACCGGAGGGTACAGGAGGGCTGCAGTCTTACTGGCTCCTAACCAACCTATTGAATGGCCCTGGAGGGTACAGGAGGGCTGCAGTCTTACTGGCTCCTAACCAACCTATCGAATGGCACCGGAGGGTACAGGAGGGCTGCAGTCTTACTGGCTCCTAACCAACCTATTGAATGGCACCGGAGGGTACAGGAGGGCTGCAGTCTTACTGGCTCCTAACCAACCTATTGAATGGCACCGGAGGGTACAGGAGGGCTGCAGTCTTACTGGCTCCTAACCAACCTATTGAATGTTGCCGGAGGGTACAGGAGGGCTGCAGTCTTACTGGCTCCTAACCAACCTATTGAATGGCACCGGAGGGTACAGGAGGGCTGCAGTCTTACTGGCTCCTAACCAACCTATTGAATGGCACCGGAGGGTACAGGAGGGCTGCAGTCTTACTGGCTCCTAACCAACCTATTGAATGGCACCGGAGGGTACAGGAGGGCTGCAGTCTTACTGGCTCCTAACCAACCTATCGAATGGCACCGGAGGGTACAGGAGGGCTGCAGTCTTACTGGCTCCTAACCAACCTATTGAATGGCACCGGAGGGTACAGGAGGGCTGCAGTCTTACTGGCTCCTAACCAACCTATTGAATGGCACCGGAGGGTACAGGAGGGCTGCAGTCTTACTGGCTCCTAACCAACCTATTGAATGGCACCGGAGGGTACAGGAGGGCTGCAGTCTTACTGGCTCCTAACCAACCTATTGAATGTTGCCGGAGGGTACAGGAGGGCTGCAGTCTTACTGGCTCCTAACCAACCTATTGAATGGCCCTGGAGGGTACAGGAGGGCTGCAGTCTTACTGGCTCCTAACCAACCTATTGAATGGCACCGGAGGGTACAGGAGGGCTGCAGTTTTACTGGCTCCTAACCAACCTATTGAATGGCACCGGAGGGTACAGGAGGGCTGCAGTCTTACTGGCTCCTAACCAACCTATTGGATGGCACCGGAGGGTACAGGAGGGCTGCAGTCTTACTGGCTCCTAACCAACCTATTGAATGGCCCTGGAGGGTACAGGAGGGCTGCAGTCTTACTGGCTCCTAACCAACCTATTGAATGGCACCGGAGGGTACAGGAGGGCTGCAGTCTTACTGGCTCCTAACCAACCTATTGAATGGCACCGGAGGGTACAGGAGGGCTGCAGTCTTACTGGCTCCTAACCAACCTATTGAATGGCACCGGAGGGTACAGGAGGGCTGCAGTCTTACTGGCTCCTAACCAACCTATTGAATGGCGCCGGAGGGTACAGGAGGGCTGCAGTCTTACTGGCTCCTAACCAACCTATTGAATGGCGCCGGAGGGTACAGGAGGGCTGCAGTCTTACTGGCTCCTAACCAACCTATTGAATGGCACCGGAGGGTACAGGAGGGCTGCAGTCTTACTGGCTCCTAACCAACCTATTGAATGGCACCAGAGGGTACAGGAGGGCTGCAGTCTTACTGGCTCCTAACCAACCTATTGAATGGCACCGGAGGGTACAGGAGGGCTGCAGTCTTACTGGCTCCTAACCAACCTATTGAATGGCACCGGAGGGTACAGGAGGACTGCAGTCTTACTGGCTCCTAACCAACCTATTGAATGGCACCGGAGTGTATAGGAGGGCTGCAGTCTTACTGGCTCCTAACCAACCTATTGAATGGCACCGGAGGGTACAGGAGGGCTGCAGTCTTACTGGCTCCTAACCAACCTATTGAATGTTGCCGGAGGGTACAGGAGGGCTGCAGTCTTACTGGCTCCTAACCAACCTATTGAATGGCACCGGAGGGTACAGGAGGGCTGCAGTCTTACTGGCTCCTAACCAACCTATTGAATGTTGCCGGAGGGTACAGGAGGGCTGCAGTCTTACTGGCTCCTAACCAACCTATTGAATGGCACCGGAGGGTACAGGAGGGCTGCAGTCTTACTGGCTCCTAACCAACCTATTGAATGGCACCGGAGGGTACAGGAGGGCTGCAGTCTTACTGGCTCCTAACCAACCTATTGAATGGCACCGGAGGGTACAGGAGGGCTGCAGTCTTACTGGCTCCTAACCAACCTATTTAATGTTGCCGGAGGGTACAGGAGGGCTGTAGTCTTACTGGCTCCTAACCAACCTATTGAATGTTGCCGGAGGGTACAGGAGGGCTGCAGTCTTACTGGCTCCTAACCAACCTATTGAATGTTGCCGGAGGGTACAGGAGGGCTGCAGTCTTACTGGCTCCTAACCAACCTATTGAATGTTGCCGGAGGGTACAGGAGGGCTGCAGTCTTACTGGCTCCTAACCAACCTATTGAATGGCCCTGGAGGGTACAGGAGGGCTGCAGTCTTACTGGCTCCTAACCAACCTATTGAATGTTGCCGGAGGGTACAGGAGGGCTGCAGTCTTACTGGCTCCTAACCAACCTATTGAATGGCCCTGGAGGGTACAGGAGGGCTGCAGTCTTACTGGCTCCTAACCAACCTATTGGATGGCACCGGAGGGTACAGGAGGACTGCAGTCTTACTGGCTCCTAACCAACCTATTGAATGGCACCGGAGGGTACATGAGGGCTGCAGTCTTACTGGCTCCTAACCAACCTATTGAATGGCCCTGGAGGGTACAGGAGGGCTGCAGTCTTACTGGCTCCTAACCAACCTATCGAATGGCACCGGAGGGTACAGGAGGGCTGCAGTCTTACTGGCTCCTAACCAACCTATTGAATGGCACCGGAGGGTACAGGAGGGCTGCAGTCTTACTGGCTCCTAACCAACCTATTGAATGGCACCGGAGGGTACAGGAGGGCTGCAGTCTTACTGGCTCCTAACCAACCTATTGAATGTTGCCGGAGGGTACAGGAGGGCTGCAGTCTTACTGGCTCCTAACCAACCTATTGAATGGCACCGGAGGGTACAGGAGGGCTGCAGTCTTACTGGCTCCTAACCAACCTATTGAATGGCACCGGAGGGTACAGGAGGGCTGCAGTCTTACTGGCTCCTAACCAACCTATTGAATGGCACCGGAGGGTACAGGAGGGCTGCAGTCTTACTGGCTCCTAACCAACCTATCGAATGGCACCGGAGGGTACAGGAGGGCTGCAGTCTTACTGGCTCCTAACCAACCTATTGAATGGCACCGGAGGGTACAGGAGGGCTGCAGTCTTACTGGCTCCTAACCAACCTATTGAATGGCACCGGAGGGTACAGGAGGGCTGCAGTCTTACTGGCTCCTAACCAACCTATCGAATGGCACCGGAGGGTACAGGAGGGCTGCAGTCTTACTGGCTCCTAACCAACCTATTGAATGTTGCCGGAGGGTACAGGAGGGCTGCAGTCTTACTGGCTCCTAACCAACCTATTGAATGGCCCTGGAGGGTACAGGAGGGCTGCAGTCTTACTGGCTCCTAACCAACCTATTGAATGGCACCGGAGGGTACAGGAGGGCTGCAGTCTTACTGGCTCCTAACCAACCTATTGGATGGCACTGGAGGGTACAGGAGGGCTGCAGTCTTACTGGCTCCTAACCAACCTATTGAATGGCCCTGGAGGGTACAGGAGGGCTGCAGTCTTACTGGCTCCTAACCAACCTATTGAATGGCACCGGAGGGTACAGGAGGGCTGCAGTCTTACTGGCTCCTAACCAACCTATTGAATGGCACCGGAGGGTACAGGAGGGCTGCAGTCTTACTGGCTCCTAACCAACCTATTGAATGGCACCGGAGGGTACAGGAGGGCTGCAGTCTTACTGGCTCCTAACCAACCTATTGAATGGCGCCGGAGGGTACAGGAGGGCTGCAGTCTTACTGGCTCCTAACCAACCTATTGAATGGCGCCGGAGGGTACAGGAGGGCTGCAGTCTTACTGGCTCCTAACCAACCTATTGAATGGCACCGGAGGGTACAGGAGGGCTGCAGTCTTACTGGCTCCTAACCAACCTATTGAATGGCACCAGAGGGTACAGGAGGGCTGCAGTCTTACTGGCTCCTAACCAACCTATTGAATGGCACCGGAGGGTACAGGAGGGCTGCAGTCTTACTGGCTCCTAACCAACCTATTGAATGGCACCGGAGGGTACAGGAGGACTGCAGTCTTACTGGCTCCTAACCAACCTATTGAATGGCACCGGAGGGTATAGGAGGGCTGCAGTCTTACTGGCTCCTAACCAACCTATTGAATGGCACCGGAGGGTACAGGAGGGCTGCAGTCTTACTGGCTCCTAACCAACCTATTGAATGGCACCGGAGGGTACAGGAGGGCTGCAGTCTTACTGGCTCCTAACCAACCTATTGAATGTTGCCGGAGGGTACAGGAGGGCTGCAGTCTTACTGGCTCCTAACCAACCTATTGAATGTTGCCGGAGGGTACAGGAGGGCTGCAGTCTTACTGGCTCCTAACCAACCTATTGAATGGCACCGGAGGGTACAGGAGGGCTGCAGTCTTACTGGCTCCTAACCAACCTATTGAATGTTGCCGGAGGGTACAGGAGGGCTGCAGTCTTACTGGCTCCTAACCAACCTATTGAATGGCACCGGAGGGTACAGGAGGGCTGCAGTCTTACTGGCTCCTAACCAACCTATTGAATGGCACCGGAGGGTACAGGAGGGCTGCAGTCTTACTGGCTCCTAACCAACCTATTGAATGGCCCTGGAGGGTACAGGAGGGCTGCAGTCTTACTGGCTCCTAACCAACCTATTGAATGGCACCGGAGGGTATAGGAGGACTGCAGTCTTACTGGCTCCTAACCAACCTATTGAATGGCACCGGAGGGTACAGGAGGGCTGCAGTCTTACTGGCTCCTAACCAACCTATTGAATGGCACCGGAGGGTACAGGAGGGCTGCAGTCTTACTGGCTCCTAACCAACCTATTGAATGGCACCGGAGGGTACAGGAGGGCTGCAGTCTTACTGGCTCCTAACCAACCTATTGAATGGCACCGGAGGGTACAGGAGGGCTGCAGTCTTACTGGCTCCTAACCAACCTATTGAATGTTGCCGGAGGGTACAGGAGGGCTGCAGTCTTACTGGCTCCTAACCAACCTATTGAATGGCACCGGAGGGTACAGGAGGGCTGCAGTCTTACTGGCTCCTAACCAACCTATTGAATGTTGCCGGAGGGTACAGGAGGGCTGCAGTCTTACTGGCTCCTAACCAACCTATTGAATGGCACCGGAGGGTACAGGAGGGCTGCAGTCTTACTGGCTCCTAACCAACCTATTGAATGGCACCGGAGGGTACAGGAGGGCTGCAGTCTTACTGGCTCCTAACCAACCTATTGAATGGCACCGGAGGGTACAGGAGGGCTGCAGTCTTACTGGCTCCTAACCAACCTATTGAATGGCACCGGAGGGTACAGGAGGGCTGCAGTCTTACTGGCTCCTAACCAACCTATTGAATGGCACCGGAGGGTACAGGAGGGCTGCAGTCTTACTGGCTCCTAACCAACCTATCGAATGGCACCGGAGGGTACAGGAGGGCTGCAGTCTTACTGGCTCCTAACCAACCTATTGAATGGCACCGGAGGGTAAAGGAGGGCTGCAGTCTTACTGGCTCCTAACCAACCTATTGAATGGCACCGGAGGGTACAGGAGGGCTGCAGTCTTACTGGCTCCTAACCAACCTATTGAATGGCACCGGAGGGTACAGGAGGGCTGCAGTCTTACTGGCTCCTAACCAACCTATTGAATGGCACCGGAGGGTACAGGAGGGCTGCAGTCTTACTGGCTCCTAACCAACCTATTGAATGGCACCGGAGGGTACAGGAGGGCTGCAGTCTTACTGGCTCCTAACCAACCTATTGAATGGCACCGGAGGGTACAGGAGGGCTGCAGTCTTACTGGCTCCTAACCAACCTATTGAATGGCGCCGGAGGGTACAGGAGGGCTGCAGTCTTACTGGCTCCTAACCAACCTATTGAATGGCGCCGGAGGGTACAGGAGGGCTGCAGTCTTACTGGCTCCTAACCAACCTATTGAATGGCACCGGAGGGTACAGGAGGGCTGCAGTCTTACTGGCTCCTAACCAACCTATTGAATGGCACCAGAGGGTACAGGAGGGCTGCAGTCTTACTGGCTCCTAACCAACCTATTGAATGGCACCGGAGGGTACAGGAGGGCTGCAGTCTTACTGGCTCCTAACCAACCTATTGAATGGCACCGGAGGGTACAGGAGGACTGCAGTCTTACTGGCTCCTAACCAACCTATTGAATGGCACCGGAGGGTATAGGAGGGCTGCAGTCTTACTGGCTCCTAACCAACCTATTGAATGGCACCGGAGGGTACAGGAGGGCTGCAGTCTTACTGGCTCCTAACCAACCTATTGAATGGCACCGGAGGGTACAGGAGGGCTGCAGTCTTACTGGCTCCTAACCAACCTATTGAATGTTGCCGGAGGGTACAGGAGGGCTGCAGTCTTACTGGCTCCTAACCAACCTATTGAATGTTGCCGGAGGGTACAGGAGGGCTGCAGTCTTACTGGCTCCTAACCAACCTATTGAATGGCACCGGAGGGTACAGGAGGGCTGCAGTCTTACTGGCTCCTAACCAACCTATTGAATGTTGCCGGAGGGTACAGGAGGGCTGCAGTCTTACTGGCTCCTAACCAACCTATTGAATGGCACCGGAGGGTACAGGAGGGCTGCAGTCTTACTGGCTCCTAACCAACCTATTGAATGGCACCGGAGGGTACAGGAGGGCTGCAGTCTTACTGGCTCCTAACCAACCTATTGAATGGCCCTGGAGGGTACAGGAGGGCTGCAGTCTTACTGGCTCCTAACCAACCTATTGAATGGCACCGGAGGGTATAGGAGGACTGCAGTCTTACTGGCTCCTAACCAACCTATTGAATGGCACCGGAGGGTACAGGAGGGCTGCAGTCTTACTGGCTCCTAACCAACCTATTGAATGGCACCGGAGGGTACAGGAGGGCTGCAGTCTTACTGGCTCCTAACCAACCTATTGAATGGCACCGGAGGGTACAGGAGGGCTGCAGTCTTACTGGCTCCTAACCAACCTATTGAATGGCACCGGAGGGTACAGGAGGGCTGCAGTCTTACTGGCTCCTAACCAACCTATTGAATGTTGCCGGAGGGTACAGGAGGGCTGCAGTCTTACTGGCTCCTAACCAACCTATTGAATGGCACCGGAGGGTACAGGAGGGCTGCAGTCTTACTGGCTCCTAACCAACCTATTGAATGTTGCCGGAGGGTACAGGAGGGCTGCAGTCTTACTGGCTCCTAACCAACCTATTGAATGGCACCGGAGGGTACAGGAGGGCTGCAGTCTTACTGGCTCCTAACCAACCTATTGAATGGCACCGGAGGGTACAGGAGGGCTGCAGTCTTACTGGCTCCTAACCAACCTATTGAATGGCACCGGAGGGTACAGGAGGGCTGCAGTCTTACTGGCTCCTAACCAACCTATTGAATGGCACCGGAGGGTACAGGAGGGCTGCAGTCTTACTGGCTCCTAACCAACCTATTGAATGGCACCGGAGGGTACAGGAGGGCTGCAGTCTTACTGGCTCCTAACCAACCTATCGAATGGCACCGGAGGGTACAGGAGGGCTGCAGTCTTACTGGCTCCTAACCAACCTATTGAATGGCACCGGAGGGTAAAGGAGGGCTGCAGTCTTACTGGCTCCTAACCAACCTATTGAATGGCACCGGAGGGTACAGGAGGGCTGCAGTCTTACTGGCTCCTAACCAACCTATTGAATGGCACCGGAGGGTACAGGAGGGCTGCAGTCTTACTGGCTCCTAACCAACCTATTGAATGGCACCGGAGGGTACAGGAGGGCTGCAGTCTTACTGGCTCCTAACCAACCTATTGAATGGCACCGGAGGGTACAGGAGGGCTGCAGTCTTACTGGCTCCTAACCAACCGTGCTATTTTGTTAGTTTTTTCGTATTGTTTGTAACTTATTTTGTACATAATGTTGCTGCTACCGTCTCTTATGACCTAAAATAACTTCTGGACATCAGAACATTACTCACCTCGAACTGGAAGAAGATTTTTCTTTAACTTCTAGCAACCTTTCGGTTTCGGCACAACGCTCTGACCACGGTTTGTTCAGGCATTCTTGAGTTTGAAGCAGATATGGACCTTTTAACTTCACTAGGGTAGGGGGCAGCATTGGGAATTTTGGATGAAAAGCGTGCCCAAATGAAACTGCCTGCTACTCAGCCATAAAAGCTAGAATATGCATATAATTAGTACATTTGGATAGAAAACACTCTGAAGTTTCTAAAACTTTTTGAATGATGTCTGTGAGTATAACAGAACTCATATGGCAGGCAAAAACCTGAGAAAAAATCCAACCAGGAAGTGGGAAATCTGAGGTTTGTAGTTTTTCAAGTCATTGCCTATCGAATACACAGTGTCTATGGGGTCATATTGCACTTCCTAAGGCTTCCACTAGATGTCAACAGTCTTTAGAACCTTGTTTGAGGCTTCTACTGTGAAGTGGGGGCAAATGAAAGGAGAATGAGTTAGAGGTCTGCCAGAGAGCCACGAGCTGGCCACGCGCGTTCACGTGATAGTTAGCTTGCGTTCTATTGCAATTCTACAGACAAAGGAATTCTCCGGTTGGAACATTATTGAAGATTTATGTTAAAAACATCCTAAAGATTGATTCTATACATCGTTTGACATATTTCTACGGACTGTAACGGAACTTTTGGACTTTTCGTCTGCACCTAGTGATCGCGCCTTGTGAATTTTGATTACTGGGTTAAACGCGCAAACAAAAAGGAGGTATTTGTACATAAATGATGGATATTATCGAACAAAACAAACATTTATTGTGAAACTGGGATTCCTGGGAGTGCATTCTGATGAAGATCATCAAAGGTAAGTGAATATTTATAATGATTTTTCTGACTTCTGTTGACTACACAACATTGCGGATATCTGTTTGGGTTGTTTTGGTCTCTGAGCGCTGTACTCAGATTATTGCATGGTGTGCTTTTTCTGTAAAGCTTTTTTGAAATCTGACACAGCGGTTGCATTAAGGAGAAGTGGATCTAAAATTCCATGCATAACAGTTGTATCTTTTAGCAATGTTTATTATCAGTATTTCTGTAAATTGATGTGGCTCTCTGCAAAATCACCGGATGTTTTGGAACTAATGAACATAACGTGCCAATGTAAACTCAGATTTTTGGATATAAATATGAACTTTACCGAACAAAACATACATGTATTGTTTAACATGAAGTCCTATGAGTGTCATCTGATGAAGATTATCAAAGGTTAAGGATTAGCAATGTCTAATATTAAAGAAGTCTCGAGGTATTGCTCGCAAGAGGTAGAGTACCGTATGATAAGCCGTAGACCATACTATCTACCAAGAGAGATCTCATCTATATTATTCGTAGCCGTCTATTTACCACCACAAAGCAGAGCTGGCACTAAGACGGCTCTCAACCAGCTGTATAAGGACATAAGCAAAGAAGAAAATGCTCACCTAGAAGCGGCGCTCCTAGTGGCCGGGGACTTTAATGCAGGCAAACTCACATGTGCAACCAGAGGAAAAAAAACTCTAGACCACCTTTACTCCACACACAGAGACGCATACAAAAATCTCCCTCGTCCTCCATTTGCCAAATCTGACCATAATTCTATCCTCCTGATTCATGCTTACATGCAAAAACTAAAACAGGAAGTACCAGTGACTCGCTCAATACGGAAGTGGTCAGACAACGCGGATGCTACAGGACTGTTTTTGCTAGCACAGACTGGAATACGTTCCGGGATTCATCCAATGGCATTGAGGAGTATATCACCTCAGTCATCGGCTTCATCAATAAGTGTATCGACGACATCATCCCCAAAGTGACCATACGTCCCAACCAGAAGCCATGGATTACAGGCAACATCCGCACTGAGCTAAAGGCTAGAGCTGCCGCTTTCAAGGAGCGGGACACTAATCCGGACGCTTATAAGAAATCCTGCTATGCCCTTAGATGAACCATCAAACAGGCAAAGTCTCAATACAGGAGTAAGATTGAATCCTACTACACCGGCTCCGACGCTCGTCGGACCATAAAGGGAAGCACAGCCGAGAGCTGCCCAGTGACACAAGCCTACCAGATGAGCTAAATGCCTTTTATGCTCGCTTCGAGGCAAGCAACATTGAAGCATAAATGAGAGCACCAGCTGTTCCGGACGACTGTGTGATAACACTCTCGGTAGCCGATGTGAGCAAGACCTTTAAACAGGTCAACATTCACAAAGCCGCGGGACCAGACAAATTACCAGGACGTGTACAAAGCATGCGCGGACCAACTGGCAAGTGTCTTCACTGACATTTTCAACCTCTCCCTGACCGAGTCTGTAATACCTACATGTTTCAAGTAGACCACCATAGTTCCTGTGCCCAAGGAAGCAAAGTTAACCTGCCTAAATGATTACTGCCCCGTAGCACTCACGTCGATAGCTATGAAGTGCTTTGAAAGGCTGGATATGGCTCACATCAATCATCCTCCCGGATACCCTAGATCCCCCTCCAATTCGCATACCGCCCCAACAGATCCACAGATGACGCAATCTCAATCGCACTCCCCACTGCGCTTTCCCACCTGGACAAAAGGAACACCTATGTGAGAATGCTGTTCAATGACTACAGCTCAGCGTTCAACACCATAGTACCCACGAAGCTCATCACTAAGCTAAGGACCCTGGGACTAAACACCTCCCTCTGCAACTGGATCCTGGACTTCGTGACGGGCCGCCCCCAGGTGGTAAGGGTAGTCAACAACACATCTGCCACACTGATCCTCAACACTGGAGCCTCTCAGGGGTGCGTGCTTAGTCCCCTCCTGTATTCCCTGTTCACCCACGACTGTGTGACACGACTCCAACATCATCAGTTGTTCAGGTCCCTAGCCTTGATATTACATTGTGTTACTTTTTGTTATTTTTCACTTTAGTTTATTTGGTACAGTACCAGTCAAAAGTTTGGACACACCAGGTTTTTCTTTATTTTTACTATTTTCTACATTGTAGAATAATAGTGAAGACATCAAAACAATAAAATAACACATATGGAATCATGTAGTAACCAAAAAAGTGATAAAGAAATGAAAATAAATGTTATATTCTTCAATGTAGCCACCCTTTGCCTTGATGACAGCTCATGTTCATGAGAATCTCACCATAATAGTTTTGTAGACCAAACCGTTCAGATGCCTCAGGCGATTTTCGGGATGTCTCATGGTCTGACAAACACTGCTCTAGCTCTGTGACCTTTTAGCACAGATGCAGAAGTGCGACATCGGTGGATGCGATGGATTGAGACGCATCCAATGCAAAAAAACACATCTCTTGCTTAAACTAGACAGATTTTTATGGGGATTTTTTGTATTATGCCAATTTGATTTCCAGGGGGGTGTCGACATCGATTCTAGGGTTTCTTAAAGAGAGTTCTGAAAGTAGCATTCGTGAGCCAAAAGTATCCCCCCAAAATTGCTTAGTCCTTCACATATGTGCAGACATGTGCACCACGTCATTGCGCTCTCTCTCTCTGCTGTGTCCACTTTGCAGTCGGGACCGCCCTGCAACCTCATTGGATAACGCTGGGCAAGTCTCAGCAGAGAGAGAGCGCAATGACGTGGTGCACATATCTGCACATATTCTGCTCATAGAATATGCATATATGAACTACACAATGACACATCCAGCCCAAAGCGCAAAGTTTGAATAATACTTTCCTAGTAGCCAAAGTTCCAGTGTCTTTAAGAAGTCATTATGCCAACAGGGTCAAGGGTTGTGTGTGCGTGTGTGTGTGTGTGTGTGTGTGTGTGTGTGTGTGTGTGTGTGTGTGTGTGTGTGTCTGTGTGTGTGTGTGTGTGTGTGTGTGTGTGTGTGTGTGTGTGTGTGTGTGTGTGTGTGTGTGTGTGTGTGTGTGTGTGTGTGTGTGCATGTACCCAGTGGCTGTTGGTCAAGTGTGGGCCCCGTGTGGCTCAGTTGGTAGAGCATGGCGCTTGCAACGCCAGGGTTGTGGGTTCGATTCCCACGGGGGGCCAGTACAAAAAAAAAAAGTATGAATGTATGTACTTGTAAGTCGCTCTGGATAAGAGCGTCTGCTAAATGACTTAAATGTGTGTGTGTGTGTGTGTGTGTGTGTGTGTGTGGGTGTGTGTGCGCACGCGTGTGTGTGTGTGTGGTTGGGTGAACCCTGTAATGCTCTTATTAACAGCTTCAGTTAAAATGGCATTTCATCAGGCAGCTGACAAGTGAATTATCTCTCTCTTCCTCCCTCCCTCTCTCCCTCTCTCTCTCCCTCCGTCTCTCCCTCGCTCCCTTCGGCTCAGTGACAGTAGCCTTAGGCCTGAGATAAAGAGGCGGCTCGCGGCATACCACACTCTCTCTCTCACACACAAACACACACATATACACACATATATACACACACTCTTACACACTCACACACACCTAGCAGAAGAGAAGTGACATCCTGTCAAAACAATAGTTTAGTACAACACCAATAAGAGCCTGTCTGAACTCAGCTATATTACAACACCAATAAGAGCCTGTCTGAACTCAGCTATATTACAACACCAATAAGAGCCTGTCTGAACTCAGCTATATTACAACACCAATAAGAGCCTGTCTGGACTCAGCTATATTACAACACCAATAAGAGCCTGTCTGAACTCAGCTATATTACAACACCAATAAGAGCCTGTCTGGACTCAGCTATAGTACAACACCAATAAGAGCCTGTCTGGACTCAGCTATATTACAACACCAATAAGAGCCTGTCTGAACTCAGCTATAGTACAACACCAATAAGAGCCTGTCTGAACTCAGCTATATTACAACACCAATAAGAGCCTGTCTGAACTCAGCTATAGTACAACACCAATAAGAGCCTGTCTGAACTCAGCTATATTACAACACCAATAAGAGCCTGTCTGAACTCAGCTATATTACAACACCAATAAGAGCCTGTCTGAACTCAGCTATATTACACCACCAATAAGAGCCTGTCTGACCTCTGAACTCCTAATATTGAGTTGCATCCTCCACACCCTTTTCCCTCCACACCCTTTTCCTTTACACTCAATCCTGTGTGCCTGGCACCTACTACCATACCGTATTCAAATGCACTTAAATATGTTGTCTTACCCATTCACCCTCTGAATGGCACACAT
>NW_024061632.1:0-75000 GCF_016432855.1 Salvelinus namaycush | reverse complement strand
TATAGTGTATAAGAGGTCATACAATAAGTTTTGTAGTGATTCATATGTTCATGATGTAAAGTATATGTGTTGGTCTGTGGTGTGTAATGAGGAGCAACCAGACGCTGCTGGTCTGTGGTGGGTAATGAGGAGCAACCAGACGCTGCTGGTCTGTAATGAGGAGCAACCAGACGCTGCTGGTCTGTGGTGTGTAATGAGGAGCAACCAGACGCTGCTGGTCCGTGGTGGGTAATGAGGAGCAACCAGACACTGCTGGTCTGTGGTGTGTAATGAGGAGCAACCAGACGCTGCTGGTCCGTGGTGGGTAATGAGGAGCAACCAGACGCTGCTGGTCTGTGGTGGGTAATGAGGAGCAACCAGACGCTGCTGGTCTGTGGTGTGTAATGAGGAGCAACCAGACGCTGCTGGTCTGTGGTGGGTAATGAGGAGCAACCAGACGCTGCTGGTCTGTGGTGTGTAATGAGGAGCAACCAGACGCTGCTGGTCCGTGGTGGGTAATGAGGAGCAACCAGACGCTGCTGGTCTGTAATGAGGAGCAACCAGACGCTGTTGGTCTGTGGTGTGTAATGAGGAGCAACCAGACGCTGCTGGTCTGTGGTGTGTAATGAGGAGCAACCAGACGCTGTTGGTCTGTGGTGTGTAATGAGGAGCAACCAGACGCTGCTGGTCTGTGGTGTGTAATGAGGAGCAACCAGACGCTGTTGGTCTGTGGTGGGTAATGAGGAGCAACCAGACGCTGCTGGTCTGTGGTGTGTAATGAGGAGCAACCAGACGCTGCTGGTCTGTGGTGTGTAATGAGGAGCAACCAGACGCTGCTGGTCTGTGGTGTGTAATGAGGAGCAACCAGACGCTGTTGGTCTGTGGTGTGTAATGAGGAGCAACCAGACGCTGCTGGTCTGTGGTGTGTAATGAGGAGCAACCAGACGCTGCTGGTCTGTGGTGTGTAATGAGGAGCAACCAGACGCTGCTGGTCTGTGGTGTGTAATGAGGAGCAACCAGACACTGCTGGTCTGTGGTGTGTAATGAGGAGCAACCAGACGCTGCTGGTCTGTGGTGTGTAATGAGGAGCAACCAGACGCTGCTGGTCTGTAATGAGGAGCAACCAGACGCTGCTGGTCTGTGGTGGGTAATGAGGAGCAACCAGACGCTGCTGGTCTGTGGTGTGTAATGAGGAGCAACCAGACGCTGCTGGTCTGTGGTGTGTAATGAGGAGCAACCAGACGCTGCTGGTCTGTGGTGGGTAATGAGGAGCAACCAGACGCTGCTGGTCTGTGGTGGGTAATGAGGAGCAACCAGACGCTGCTGGTCTGTGGTGTGTAATGAGGAGCAACCAGACGCTGCTGGTCTGTGGTGTGTAATGAGGAGCAACCAGACACTGCTGGTCCGTGGTGTGTAATGAGGAGCAACCAGACGCTGCTGGTCTGTGGTGGGTAATGAGGAGCAACCAGACGCTGCACTTGACACTTATGAAATTGCTTATTCCAGTTACTAATAAGCACGCTTAAGAAAATGACGGTAAAAACTGTTAAATTGATGAGGAATTGAAAAATGGTATGGTTGAGAGGGATGAGGCAAAAGGTATGGCAAATAAGTCTGGCAGCCCAACTGATCGGTAAACGTACTGCAAATTAGGAAATCACGTGACTAAGCTAAATAAAAATAAACTATACTATGAAACAAAGATAAATGATACAAAAAATGATAGTAAAAAGCTTTGGAGCTCCTTAAATTACATTTTTGGGAAAAAGCCAAGTCGGCCCAATCACTCATTGAATCAGATGGTTTATTCATCACAAAACCCACTGATCCAACTACTTTAATTACTTTTTCATTGGCAAGATAAACAAACTTAGGGATGAGATGTAAAAACATGTTGGTAGCATTTCTATGTTGAAGATAGTATATTACACTGAATAAGATCCTCCATTTATTAACATTTGTTCTCTAACTTACTCTGAGTCTCTATGGTTTTTTATTGCTATCTGTACTGTTAGTCCTTCTATTTCCTTTGTTAATATGGACTCATTTGACCTAAATAGCTTTTGTTTTATAGATGACTACTGAATTGCATGGCCTCTAAAGGCACATTTAAAAGTGTCCCGTACAATACGGGATATGCTGTACCTATGTTATGTCTGAAAAAGTCAGTTATATATCAGTCTGTCCTACTTAAAAACAAATAGTCATCCAGTAGGCCTTTATTAAATTTCCAATATCCTCGCCTACAAGGAATATTTTGGATGAGTAATATATATGCCAATTATATGATGGTCCGATCGCATTCTGTCCCCTTTCAACACTTAAACGTTTGGTGCCAGAGAGACATACGAAAGTAAGAAGAACATTGTTCTTTGAGCAATTTGAGAACATGACTTTAAATAGAACCATGAGGAAACCTGTAGGAAATGTTAGGGTACTAAACTCCCACAGAAGAATGTTGTTTCTTAATGTACTGAACTATTTGAGAACATTCCCAATGTTAAACCAGTTGGAGAACACTCCTAGAAAATTACCAAAATAGAAATGAAACGTAACCATGTTTCTACTTTCAGGAAACGTTCAAGTTCCTTAAATGTGCTGAGAATGTTCCAAAACCAAGCAATTATCCTGCACCATTCCCAGAAAGTTGTGAGAAGGTTATATGCTGGATAACCATAGGAAATTAAAGTGGGTTTACCTGACACCCTAGATCCACTTCAATTTGCATACCGCCCCAGTAGATCCACAGATGATGCAATCACCATCGCACTGCACACTGCCCTATCCCATCTGGACAAGAGGAATACCTACATCAGAATGCTGTTTATTGACTATAGCTCAGCCTTCAACAACATAGTACCCTCCAAGCTCATCATTAAGGGCCCTGAGTCTGAACCCCGCCCTGTGCGAATAAGTCCTTGGCTTCCTGACGGGCCGCCCCCAGGTGGTGAAGGTAGGAAACAACACCTCCACTTTGCTGATCCTCAACGCTGGGGCCCCACAAAGGTCAGTGCTCAGCCACCTCCTGTACTCCCTGTTCACCCATGACTGCGTGGCCATGCACGCCTCCAACTCAATCATCAAGTTTGCAGATGACACAACAGTGATAGGCTTGATTACCAACAACGACGAGACAGCCTACAGGGAGGAGGTGAGGGTCCTGGCAATCTGAAATGGTCCACCCACCCAGATAGTGTGGTGAAGAAGGAGCAACAGCACCTCTTCAACCTCAGGAGGCTGAAGAAATTGTCTTGGCAATACAGCATCCTGTCGGGCTGTATCACCTGGTAAGGAAACTGCACCACCTGTAACCACAGGGCTCTCCAGAGGGTGGTGCGGCCTGGGGTACACTGCCTGCCCTCCAGAACACAATGTATTTTTTATTTAACCTTTATTTAACTAGGCGAGTCAGTTAAGAACAGATTTTTACTTACAATGACGGCCTACCCCGGATGACACTGGGCCAATTGTGCGCTGCCCTATGGGACTCTAATCACAGCTGAATGTGATGCAACCTGGAATTGAACCAAGGACTGCAGTGATGCCTCTTGCACTGAGATGCAGTGCCTTAGACCGCTGCGCCTCTCGGGAGCTAAACAGGAAGGCCAAAAAGATCATCAAGGACACCAACCACCCGAGGACCGGCCTGTTCACTCCGCTATCATCCAGAAGGCGATGTGAGTAGAGGTGCATCAAAGCTGGGACCGAGAGACTGAAAAACAGCTTTTATCTCAAGGCTGTCAGACTGTTAAATAGCCATCACTAGCCGGCTGTTACGTTCCCCAGTTTCTGTGTTGTATTTGAGTGTGTGTGTTTCAGGAGATGGCTTCCTGGAAGCCTCCCCAACCAGCTGATTGGTCGACCCCAGGCTAATTGATGATTGGAGCTGACTCCGCACCCTCGTCAAGAAGCAGCTGACTCTAATCACCATTGCCACCTGAAGATATAAAGCCAGTGATCTGTTCAGGAGAGAAAGAGGGAAATGATCCTGAGAGAGATAGAGAGCGATATATATCATTATAGGCTGAGATTGAATGTTGGATAGATCATTGCTGAGAGAGAGGTTTATGGCTGAGGGGTTATAGCATGTTGGTTGTGAGTATGCACTGTGTTAGTTGTTGGTAGCAGCTTGGCTATGTTCTGTGTTTGTTGCTTGTTCAGAGCATCTTTAGTGACCTGAGTTAGTTTTCTCAGTTTTGTTGTGAAGTGGATTGTTTTTTGTTCTGTTTCATTTGTTCCCAGTGGGGAAGGGGAAGGCACTTAGGGAGTGCTTAGGCAAGAGGCCCGAGGGCATACATATACCCGTAGTATATTCAATGTCTAGGCACACTAGGTAAGACCTGGGCGGACCACCCCCTGTATTTTGGTTAGGGCACCAGGTGGTGCTAAGTTAGGTAAGTTAAGTGGGTAGGCAGGTTAGATAGGAGAGGGGGAGCTTTGATATTTACTTTCTTTCCTTTGGTTCCGTCCAGCCCCTTTTCCCCATATTACCGTGTAGGAAATAAATCCTAGTAACGGTAAATTCTGACTTTTGTCATCCTTATTCGCACCTACAGTCCATACCTCTTCCACTTCACAGGGAGTTGAGTTGTAGCAGGGAGTTGCGTTCCCTCTTCATAGAGGCGTGCGTAACACCGGCTACCACCCAGTTACTCATCCCTACACCTTAGAGGCTGCTGCACAATACAGTTGAAGGTCGAAGTTTACATACACTTAGGTTGGAGTCATTAAATCTTGTTTTTCAACCACTCCACAAATTTATTGTTAGGACATCTACTTTGTGCATGACACAAGTAATTTTTCCAACAATTGTTTACAGACAGATTATTTAACTTATAATTCACTGTATCACAATTCCAGTGGGTCAGAAGTTTACATACATAAAGTTGACTGTGCCTTTAAACAGCTTTGAAAATTCCAGAAAATGATGTCATGGCTTTAGAAGCTTCTGATAGGCTAATTGACATAATTTGAGCCAATTGGAGGTGTACCTGTGGATGTATTTCAAGGCCTACCTTCGAACTCAGTGCCTCTTTGCTTGACATCATGGGAAAATCAAAAGAAATCAGCCAAGACCTCAGAAAAATTATTGTAGACCTCCACAAGTCTGGTTCATCATTGGGAGCAATTTCCAAACGCCTGAAGATACCACGTTCATCTGTACAAACAATAGTACGCAAGTATAAACACCATGGGACCACGCAGCCGTCATACTGCTCAGGAAGGAGACGCGTTCTGTCTCCTAGAGATGAACGTACTTTGGTGCAAAATGTGCAAATCAATCCCAGAACAACAGCAAAGGACCTTCTGAAGATGCTGGAGGAAACAGGTACAAAAGTATCTATATCCACAGTAAAACAAGTCCTATATCGACATAACTTGAAAGGCCGCTCAGCAAGGAAGAAGCTGCTGCTCCAAAACTGCCATAAAAAAGCCAGTTTATGGTTTGCGACTGCACATGGGGACAAAGATTGTACCTTTTGGAGTAAAGTTCTCTGGTCTTTGACGAAACAAAAATAGAACTGTTTGGCTATAATGACCATCATTATGTTTGGAGGCAAAAGGGGGACGCTTGCAAGCCGAAGAACAACATCCCAACAGTGAAGCAGGGGGGTGGCAGCATCATGTTGTGGGGGTGCTTTTCTGCAGGAGGGACTGGTGCACTTCAAAAAATAGATGGCATCATGAGGTATGAAAAATATGTGGATATATTGGAGCAACATCTCAAGACATCAGTCAGGAAGTTAAAGCTTGGTCGCAAATGGATCTTCCAAATGGATAATGACCCCAAGCATACTTGCAAAATGGCTTAAGGACACCAAAGTCAAAGTATTGGAGGGGCCATCACAGAGCCCTGACCTCAATCCTAAAGAAAGGACAACCAAGTCAAGATATTGGAGTGGCCATCACAAAGCCCTGACCACAAACCTATCTGTGGGCAGAACTGAAAAAGTGTGTGCGAGCAAGGAGGCCTACAAACCTGACTCAGTTACACCAGCTCTGTCAGAAGGAATGGGCCAAAATTCACCTAACTTATTGTGGGAAACTTGTGGAAGGCTACTCGAAACATTGACCCAAGTTAAACAATTTTAAGGCAATGCTACCAAATACTAATTGGGTATATGTAAACTTCTGACCCACTGGGATTGTGACTAAATAAATAAAAGCTGAAATAAATCATTCTCTACTATTATTCTGACATTTCACATTCTTAAAATAAAGTGGTGATCCAAACTGACCTAAAACAGGGAATTGTTACCAGGATTAAATGTCAGGAATTGTGAAAAACTGAGTTTAAATATAGTTGGCTAAGGTGTATGTAAACCTCCGACTTCAACTGTATATAGCGTAAACCTAGTGGGTCACTTGAATAATGTTTACTTACTGCTTTACTCATCTTTTATATTTTTATTTATTTCACCTTTATTTAACCAGGTAGGCCAGTTGAGAACAAGTTCTCATTTACAACTGTGACCTGGCCAAGATAAAGCAAAGCAGTGCGACACAAACAACAACACACAGTTACACATGGAATAAACAAGCGTACAGTCAATAACACGATAGAAAAAAATAAAGTCTATATACAGTGTGTGCAAATGGCGTGAGGAGGTAGGCAATAAATAGGCCATAGTAGCGAAATAATTACAATTTAGCAGATTAACACTGGAGTGATAAACGAGCAGATGATTATGTGCAAGTAGAGATACTGGTGTGCAAAAGAGCAGCAAAGTAAATAAAAACAATATGGGATGAGGTAGGTAGATTGGGTGGGCTATTTACAGATGGACTATGTACAGCAGCAGCGATCGGTTAGCTGCTCAGATAGCTGATGTTTAAAGTTAGTGAGGGAAATATAAGTCTACAGCTTCAGCGATTTTTGCAATTCGTTCCAGTCACTGGCAGCAGAGAACTGGAAGGAAAGGCGGCCAAATGAGGTGTTGGCTTTGGGGATGATCAGTGAGATATACCTGCTGGAGCGCGTGCTACGGATGAGTGCTGCTATGGTGACCAGTGAGCTAAGATAAGGTGGGTCTATACCTAGCAAATACTTATAGATGACCTGGAGCCAGTGGGTTTGGCGACGAATATGAAGCGAGGACCAGCCAACGAGAGCATACAGGTCGCAGTGGTGGGTAGTATATGGGGCTTTGGTGACAACAGATGGCACTGTGATAGACTACATCCAATTTGCTGAGTAAAGTGTTGGAGGCTATTTTGTAAATGACATCGCCGAAGTCAAGCATCGGTAGGATAGTCAGTTTTACGAGGGTATGTTTGGCAGCATGAGTGAAGGAGGCTTTGTTGCGAAATAGGAAGCCAATTCTAGATTTATTTTGGATTGGAGATGCTTAATGTGAGTCTGGAAGGAGAGTTTACAGTCTAACCAGACACCTAGGTATTTGTAGTTGTCCACATATTCTAAGTCAGAACCGTCCAGAGTAGTGATGCTAGTCAGGCGGGCGGGTGCGGGCAGCGATCGGTTGAAAAGCATGCATTTAGTTTTATTTGCATTGAAGAGCAGTTGGAGGCCACGGAAGGAGTGTTGTATGGCATTGAAGCTCGTCTGGAGGTTTGTTAACATAGTGTCCAAAGAAGGGCCAGATGTATGGTGTCGTCTGCGTAGAGGTGGCTCAAGGAATCACCAGCAGCAAGAGCGACATCATTGATATATACAGAGAAAAGAGTTGGCCCGAGAATTGAACCCTGTGGCACCCCCATAGAGTCTGCCAGAGGTCTGGACAACAGGCCCTCCGATTTGACACACTGAACTCTATCTGAGAAGTAGTTTGTGAACCAAGCGAGGCAGTCATTTTAGAAACCAAGGTATTGAGTCTGCCAATAAGAATGCGGTGATTGACAGAGTCGAAAGCCTTGGCCAGGTCGATGAAGACGGCTGCACAGTATTGTCTCTTATCGATGGCGGTTGTAATATTGTTTAGGACCTTGAGCGTGGCTGAGGTGCACCCATGACCAGCTCTGAAACCAGATTGCATAGCGGAGAAGGTACGGTGGGATTTGAAATGGTCAGTGATCTGTTTATTTACTTGGCTTTCAAAGACTTTAGAGAGGCAGGGCAGGATGGATATAGGACTATAGCAGTTTTGGTCTAGAGTGTCATGACCTCGGTAGCTTTCCAATCTTTAGGGATCTCGGATGATACAAAAGAGAGGTTGAACAGACTGGTTTATAGGGGTTGCAACAATTTTGGCAGATCATTTTAGAAAGAGAGAATCCAGATTGTCTAGCCCAGCTGATTTGTACGGGTCCAGGTTTTGCAGCTCTTACAGAACATCATCTATCTGGATTTGGGTGAAGGAGAAGTGGAGGGGGGGGGGGGGGGGGAGTTGCTACGGGGGGTGCAGAGCTGTTGGTTGGGGTGAGGTCGCCAGATGGAAAGTATGGCCAGCCGTAGAAAAATGCTTATTGAAATGATCGATTATCGTAGATTTATCAGCGGTTACAGTGTTTCCTAGCCTCAGTGCAGTGGGCAGCTGGGAGGAAGTGCTCTTATTCTCCATGGACTTTACAGTGTCCCAAAACTTTTTGGGAATTTTTGCTACAGAATACAAATTTCTGTCTGAAAAAGTTAGCCATTGCTTTCCTAATTGACTGTGTATATTGGTTCCTAACTTCCCTGAAAAGTTGCATATCGCGGGGACTATTTGATGCTAATGCAATACGCCACAGGATATTTCTGTGCTGGTCAAGGGCAGTCAATTCTGGAATGAACCAAGAGCTATATCTGTTCTTAGTTCTACATATTTTGAATGGGGCATGCTTATTTAAGATGGTGAGGAAAGCATTTTTAAAGAATAACCAGGCATCCTCTACTGATGGAATGAGGTCAATATCCTTCCAGGATTCCCGGGCCAGGTCGATTGAAAGGCCTGCTCGCTGTTGTGTTTTAGGGAGCATTTGACAGTGATGAGGGGTGGTCGTTTGACTGTTGACCCGACATGATTAACATTCAGCTGGCAGGGTTAAAGTGTTTTTGGCCTCTGGTAAGAAAAGGGGCGGCGGCCTATGTATATTTGTAAACAACAGCTGGTGCACGAAATCTAATGAAGTCTCAAGGTTTTGGTCGCCTGAGTATTTCATGACAAGCTGTAGACCACACCATTTACCAAGAGACCTATATTATTCGTAGCTGTCTATTTCTCACTGCAGACAGATGCTGGCACTAAGACCGCACTCAATGAGCTGTATACGGCCATAAGCAAACAGGAAAACGCTCATCCAGAGGCGGCGCTCCTAGTGGCCGTGGACTTCAATGCAGGGAAACTCAAATCAGTTTTACCTAATTTCTATCAGCATGTTAAATGTGCAACCAGAGGGAAAAAACTCTAGATCACCTGTACTCCACACAGAGACGTGTACAAAGCTCTCCCTCACCCTCCATTTGGTAAATCTGACCACAATTCTATCCTCCTGATTCGTCCTTACAAGCAAAAATTAAAGCAGGAAGCGCCAGTGACTAGATCAATCAGAAAGTGGTCAGATGAAGCAGATGCTAAGCTACAGGACTGTTTTGCTAGTGCAGACAGGAATATGTTCCGGGATTCTTCCGATGGCATTGAGGAGTACACCACATCAGTCACTGGCTTCATCAATAAGTTCATCAATGACGTCGTCCCCACAGTGACCGTACGTACATACCCCAACCAGAAGCCATGAATTACAGGCAACATCCGCACTGAGCTAAAGGGAAGAGCTGCCGCTTTCAAGGAGTGGGACTCTAACCCGGATCCTACAAGAAATCCCGCTATGCCCTCGAACGAACCATCAAACAGGCAAAGCGTCACTACAGTACTTAGATTGAATCGTACTACATCGGCTCCGACGCTTGTCAGATGTGACAGGGCTTGCAAACTATTTCAGACTACAAATGGAAGCACAGCCACGAGCTGCCCAGTGACACAAACCTACCAGATGAGCTAAATTACTTCTATGATCGCTTCGAGACAAGTAACACTGAAACACGTATGAGAGCACCAGCTGTTCCGGATGACTGTGTGATCACGCTTTCCGTAGCCGATGTGAGTAAGACCTTTAAACAGGTCAACATTCACAAGGCCTCAGGGCCAGATGGATTACCAGGATGTGTACTCCGAGCGTGCGCTGACCAACTGGCAAGTGTCTACACTGACATTTTCAACCTCTCCCTGACCCAGTCTGTAATACCAACATGCTTCAAGCAGACCACCATAGTCCTCTGTCTTACAGAGACTGGACTCTGTTTATCATGCAGCCTCCTCTGTCTTACAGAGACAGGACTCTGTTAATCATGCAGCCTCCTCTATCTTACAGAGACTGGACTCTGTTTATCATGCATCCTCCTCTGTCTTACAGAGACTGGACTCTGTTTATCATGCAGCCTCCTCTGTCTTACAGAGACTGGACTCTGTTTATCATGCAGCCTCCTCTGTCTTACAGAGACTGGACTCTGTTTATCATGCAGCCTCCTCCGTCTTACAGAGACTGGACTCTGTTTATCATGCAGCCTCCTCTGTCTTACAGAGACTGGACTCTGTTTATCATGCAGCCTCCTCTGTCTTACAGAGACTGGACTCTGTTTATCATGCAGCCTCCTCTGTCTTACAGAGACTCTGTTTATCATGCAGCCTCCTCTGTCTTACAGAGACTCTGTTTATCATGCAGCCTCCTCTGTCTTACAGAGACTCTGTTTATCATGCAGCCTCCTCTGTCTTACAGAGACTGGACTCTGTTTATCATGCAGCCTCCTCTGTCTTACAGAGACTGGACTCTGTTTATCATGCAGCCTCCTCTGTCTTACAGAGACTGGACTCTGTTTATCATGCAGCCTCCTCCGTCTTACAGAGACTGGACTCTGTTTATCATGCAGCCTCCTCTGTCTTACAGAGACTGGACTCTGTTTATCATGCAGCCTCCTCTGTCTTACAGAGACTGGACTCTGTTTATCATGCAGCCTCCTCCGTCTTACAGAGACTGGACTCTGTTTATCATGCAGCCTCCTCTGTCTTACAGAGACTGGACTCTGTTTATCATGCAGCCTCCTCTGTCTTACAGAGACTGGACTCTATTTATCATGCAGCCTCCTCTGTCTTACAGAGACTCTGTTTATCATGCAGCCTCCTCTGTCTTACAGAGACTCTGTTTATCATGCATCCTTGCACTTTATTACAAATCCCAGGTCACTCACCCACCATTGCACATTGTACCAAATGGTAGGTTGGATCTCACTTTATATGCGCAGAACGATACATTTGTATGTGTTCATCTACAAAGCCCTTTTGGGTAAACTCCCTTTACCTCTGTAGTCTGGTCTCCTTCACCACCAGCAGTTACCATACCCGGTCTGCTAGGTGGTTGCTATGTTACCATACCCGGTCTGCTAGGTGGTTGCTATGTTACCATACCCGGTCTGCTAGGTGGTTGCTATGTTACCATACCCGGTCTGCTAGGAGGTTGCTATGTTACCATACCCGGTCTGCTAGGTGGTTGCTATGTTACCATACCCGGTCTGCTAGGTGGTTGCTATGTTACCATACCCGGTCTGCTAGGTGGTTGCTATGGTACCATACCCGGTCTGCTAGGTGGTTGCTATGTTACCATACCCGGTCTGCTAGGTGGTTGCTATGTTACCATACCCGGTCTGCTAGGTGGTTGCTATGTTACCATACCCGGTCTGATAGGTGGTTGCTATGTTACCATACCCGGTCTGCTAGGTGGTTGCTATGTTACCATACCCGGTCTGCTAGGTGGTTGCTATGTTACCATACCCGGTCTGCTAGGAGGTTGCTATGTTACCATACCCGGTCTGCTAGGTGGTTGCTATGTTACCATACCCGGTCTGCTAGGTGGTTGCTATGTTACCATACCCGGTCTGCTAGGTGGTTGCTATGTTACCATACCCGGTCTGCTAGGTGGTTGCTATGTTACCATACCCGGTCTGCTAGGTGGTTGCTATGTTACCATACCCGGTCTGCTAGGTGGTTGCTATGTTACCATACCCGGTCTGCTAGGAGGTTGCTATGTTACCATACCCGGTCTGCTAGGTGGTTGTTACATAAAGTCCCCAGGACATTCACAGTATTAGGCAAGACTGCCATCTCTTCTTGTCCACCAGACGCATGGAATAATCTACAATCCAAGCTTCATCTAGTTATGTTAATGCCACTAAATGAATTTAACATATTGATGGGAGACTCTGTTAGAGGAGTGTAAATGCTGTTTTAAGGCTGGATCATGTTGTTGTATTGTATTGTATTGTATTGTTGTATGTTTTAATTCTGTAATGTATTGATTGTTGCTGCCTTCTTGGCAGGTCTCCCTTGAAAAAGAGACTCTGGGTCTCAATGGGCTTTTCCTGGTTAAATAAAGGTAAAAAAATATTTTTTTTAAATACAAAAATCATAAATAAATAGACTGTTCTCTCTGCTACCGCACGGCAAGCGGTACTGGAGTGCCAAGTCGAGGTCCAAAAGGCTTCTTAACAGCTTCTACCCCCCAAGCCATAAGACTCCTGAACAGCTAATCAAATGGCTACCCAGACCCCTCTTTTATGCTGCTGCTACTCTCTGTTATTATCTATGCATAGTCACTTTAACTCTACCTACATGTACATATTACCTCCATTACCTCGACTAACCGGTGCCCCAACACAGTGACTCTGTACCAGTACCCCCACACAGTGACTCTGTACCAGTACCCCCACACACTGACTCTGTACCAGTACCCCCACACACTGACTCGGTGCCCCCACACAGTGACTCTGTACCCCCACACAGTGACTCAGTACCCCCACACAGTGACTCTGTACCCCCACACAGTGACTCTGTACCAGTACCCCCACACAGTGACTCTGTACCCCCACACAGTGACTCTGTACCAGTACCCCCACACAGTGACTCTGTACCCCCACACAGTGACTCTGTACCAGTACCCCCACACAGTGACTCTGTACCCCCACACAGTGACTCTGTACCAGTACCCCCACACAGTGACTCTGTACCCCCACACAGTGACTCTGTACCAGTACCCCCACACAGTGACTCTGTACCCCCACACAGTGACTCTGTACCAGTACCCCCACACAGTGACTCTGTACCCCCACACAGTGACTCTGTACCCCCACACAGTGACTCAGTACCACCACACAGTGACTCTGTACCCCCACACAGTGACTCTGTACCCCCACACAGTGACTCTGTACCCCCACACAGTGACTCAGTACCACCACACAGTGACTCTGTACCCCCACACAGTGACTCTGTACCCCCACACAGTGACTCTGTACCCCCACACAGTGACTCTGTACCCCCACACAGTGACTCTGTACCCCCACACAGTGACTCAGTACCACCACACAGTGACTCTGTACCCCCACACAGTGACTCTGTACCCCCACACAGTGACTCTGTACCCCCACACAGTGACTCTGTACCCCCACACAGTGACTCAGTACCACCACACAGTGACTCTGTACCCCCATGCAGTGACTCTGTACCCCCACACAGTGACTCTGTGCCCCCACACAGTGACTCTGTACCCCCACACAGTGACTCTGTACCCCCACACAGTGACTCTGTACCCCCACACAGTGACTCAGTACCACCACACAGTGACTCTGTACCCCCACACAGTGACTCAGTACCACCACACAGTGACTCTGTACCCCCACACAGTGACTCTGTACCCCCACACAGTGACTCTGTGCCCCCACACAGTGACTCTGTACCCCCACACAGTGACTCTGTACCCCCACACAGTGACTCTGTACCCCCACACAGTGACTCTGTACCCTCACACAGTGACTCTGTACCCCCACACAGTGACTCTGTACCCCCACACAGTGACTCTGTACCCCCACACAGTGACTCTGTACCACCACACAGTGACTCTGTACCCCCACACAGTGACTCTGTGCCCCCACACAGTGACTCTGTACCCCCACACAGTGACTCTGTACCCCCACACAGTGACTCTGTACCCCCACACAGTGACTCTGTACCCCCACACAGTGACTCTGTACCCCCACACAGTGACTCTGTACCCCCACACAGTGACTCAGTACCACCACACAGTGACTCTGTACCCCCACACAGTGACTCTGTACCCCCACACAGTGACTCTGTACCCCCACACAGTGACTCTGTGCCCCCACACAGTGACTCTGTACCCCCACACAGTGACTCTGTACCCCCACACAGTGACTCTGTACCCCCACACAGTGACTCTGTACCCCCACACAGTGACTCAGTACCACCACACAGTGACTCTGTACCCCCACACAGTGACTCTGTACCACCACACAGTGACTCTGTACCCCCACACAGTGACTCTGTGCCCCCACACAGTGACTCTGTACCCCCACACAGTGACTCTGTACCCCCACACAGTGACTCTGTACCCCCACACAGTGACTCTGTACCCCCACACAGTGACTCTGTACCCCCACACAGTGACTCTGTACCCCCACACAGTGACTCTGTACCTCCACACAGTGACTCTGTACCCCCACACAGTGACTCTGTACCCCCACACAGTGACTCTGTACCCCCACACAGTGACTCTGTACCCCCACACAGTGACTCTGTACCCCCACACAGTGACTCTGTACCCCCACACAGTGACTCAGTACCACCACACAGTGACTCTGTACCCCCACACAGTGACTCTGTACCCCCACACAGTGACTCTGTACCCCCACACAGTGACTCTGTACCCCCACACAGTGACTCAGTACCACCACACAGTGACTCTGTACCCCCACACAGTGACTCTGTACCCCCACACAGTGACTCTGTACCCCCACACAGTGACTCTGTACCCCCACACAGTGACTCTGTACCAGTACCCCCACACAGTGACTCTGTACCCCCACACAGTGACTCTGTACCCCCACACAGTGACTCTGTACCCCCACACAGTGACTCTGTACCCCCACACAGTGACTCTGTACCACCACACAGTGACTCTGTACCACCACACAGTGACTCTGTACCCCCACACAGTGACTCTGTACCCCCACACAGTGACTCTGTACCCCCACACAGTGACTCTGTACCCCCACACAGTGACTCAGTACCCCCACACAGTGACTCAGTACCACCACACAGTGACTCTGTGCCCCCACGCAGTGACTCTGTACCCCCACACAGTGACTCTGTACCCCCACACAGTGACTCTGTACCCCCACACAGTGACTCAGTACCACCACACAGTGACTCTGTGCCCCCACGCAGTGACTCTGTACCCCCACACAGTGACTCTGTACCCCCACACAGTGACTCTGTACCCCCACACAGTGACTCAGTACCACCACACAGTGACTCTGTGCCCCCACGCAGTGACTCTGTACCCCCACACAGTGACTCTGTACCCCCACACAGTGACTCTGTACCCCCACACAGTGACTCTGTACCCCCACACAGTGACTCTGTACCCCCACACAGTGACTCTGTACCCCCACACAGTGACTCTGTACCCCCACACAGTGACTCTGTACCACCACACAGTGACTCTGTACCCCCACACAGTGACTCTGTACCACTACCCCCACACAGTGACTCTGTACCCCCACACAGTGACTCTGTACCCCCACACAGTGACTCTGTACCCCCACACAGTGACTCTGTACCCCCACACAGTGACTCTGTACCCCCACACAGTGACTCTGTACCCCCACACAGTGACTCTGTACCCCCACACAGTGACTCTGTACCAGTACCCCCCCTGTTATTTTACTGTTGAATTATTTGTTAATTTTTTTTTCTATGTTTCACTTAAAACTTTTTTCTTCTTAACTTCTTAAAGCATTGTTGATTAAGGGCTTGTAAGTCAGCATTTCACTGTAAGGTGTTGTATTCGACGCTTGTGACAAATAACATTTGATTTGATTTGTGTGTATGTGTGTCTCCCTCTCTCTCTCTCTGTGTGTGTCTGTATGTGTGTGTATGTGTGTGTGTCTGTCTCTCTCTCTGTGTGTATGTGTGTGTGTGTGTCTCTCTGTGTGTGTATGTGTGTCTGTCTCTCTCTCTCTCTGTGTGTGTCTGTCTCTCTCTCTCTCTGTGTATGTGTGTGTGTGTGTCTCTCTCTGTGTGTATGGGTGTCTGTCTCTCTCTCTCTCTCTCTCTCTCTGTGTGTGTGTGTCTCTCTCTCTGCATTTGTATGTGTGTCTGTCTCTCTATCTCTCTCTCTCTGTGTCTGTCTCTCTCTCTCTCTATGTGTCTGTCTGTCTCTCTCTCTGTATGTGTGTGTGTCTGTCTCTCTGTGTGTGTGTCTCTCTCTCTCTGTGTGTGTGTGTGTGTGTCTCTCTGTGTGTGTGTGTGTGTCTGTCTCTGTGTGTGTGTGTGTGTGTGTGTGTGTGTGTGTGTGTGTGTGTGTGTGTGTGTGTGTGTGTGTCTGTCTCTGTGTGTGTGTGTGTGTGTGTCTGTCTCTGTGTGTGTGTGTGTCTGTCTCTCTCTGTGTATGTGTGTGTGTGTGTGTGTGTGTGTGTGTGTGTGTGTGTGTGTGTGTGTGTGTGTGTGTGTGTGTGTGTGTGTGTGTTCTCCAGGCCCAGTCTTGAGTGCTTTTCCTGTTTCCCTGGAAGGCTGTTCTGATTGGCCAACCCAGGGGACCCCAGATATCATGTTTAGCCCCAAACCAACATGCATCCCTCATCCTGCACAGCCCGCCGTGTGTGTGTGTCAGAGCGGGTTCGGTGCGTTCAGGCGATCACAGTCTCTGCTCTTTCTGCTAAAGTGGTTTAGTCTACTCAGGATAGGCTGATGGGGTGTGACATCACGGCACTTTGTTATATATTTTAAAGATGAGCCCAGAGCCTTCACTTCCCTTAATGAACACACTACTCAGAGAGGGTGGGTCTGTGTGTCTGTGTGTGAAGAGCCCAGACCCTTCACTTCCCTTAATGAGCCTAGGTGTAATCATAACAACATACAGGAACTAAAGTCCTTCTGCACACCCGATCTACCAGCATATTGATAACGCTCCGCGCATTCACAATACCCTCGACCACTGCTACTCTAACTTCTGCGATGCATACAAAGCCCTCCCCTGCCCTCCCTTCGGCAAATCCGACCACAACGCCATCTTGCTCCTTCCGTCTTATAGGCAGAAACTCAAACAAGATGTACCAGTGACGAGAACCATTCAACTCTGGTCCGACCAATCGGAAGCCACGCTTGAAGATTGATTTGATCACGCGGACTGGAATATGTTCCGGTCAGCCTCAGGGAACAACATCGACCTATACGCCGACTCTGCGTTTATGAAGAAGTGCACTGGAGATGTTGTACCCACTGTGACTATTAAAACCCAAACCAGAGACCGTGGATGGATGGCTGCATTCGCGCAAAACTGAACGCGCGATCCACTGCATTTAACCATGGAGAGAGGTCTGGGAATAAGTCTGAATGTAAACAGTGGAGTTATTCCCTCCGCAAGGCAATCAAACAAGCGAAATGCCAGTACAGGGACAAGGTGGAGTCGCAATTCAATGGCTCAGACACGAGACGTATGTGGCGGGGTCTACAGGAAATCACGGACTACAAAAAGAAATCCAGCCACAACACGGCCACCGACATCACGCTTCCAGACAAACTCAACACCTTCTTTGCCCGCTTTGAGGATAATACAGTGCCACCATCACAGCCCGCTAACAAGGACTCCTTCTCTGTGGCTGACGTGAGTAAAACTTTTAAATGTGTTAACCCTCGCAAGGCAGCTGGCCCAGACGGCATCCCTAGCCGCGATCTCAAAGCATGCGCAGACCAGCTGGCTGGTGTGTTTACGGACATATTCAATCGCTCCCTATCCCAGTCTGTTGTCCCAACATGCTTCAAGATGGCTGACATTTTTCCTGTACCCAAGAAGGCAAAGATAACTGATCTAAATGACTACCGCCTGGTAGCACTCACTTCTGTCATCATGAAGTGCTTTGAGAGAATAGTCAAGGATTATATCACCGCCACCTTACCTGCCACCCTAGACCCACTTCAGTTTGCATACCGCCCCAACAGGTCCACAGACGAAGCAATCACCATCACACTGCAGACTGCCCTATCCCATCTGGACAAAAGGAATACCTAAACTCAGCAAAAAAAGAAATGTCCCTTTTCAGGACCCTGTCTTTCAAAGACAATTTTTAAAAATCCAAATAACTTCACAGATCTTCATTGTAAAGGGTTTAAACACTGTTTCCCATGCTTGTTCAATGAACCATAAACAATTAATGAGCATACACCAGTGGAACGGTCGCTAAGACACTAACAGCTTACAGACGGTAGGCAAATAAGGTCACAGTTATGAAAATTTAGTACACTAAAGAGGCCTTTCTACTGACTCTGAAAAATACCAAAAGAAAGATGCCCAGGGTCCCTGCTCATCTGTGTGAATGTGCCTTAGGCATGCTTCAAGGAGGCATGAGGACTGCAGATGTGGACAGGGCAATAAATTGCAATGTCCATACTGTGATACGCCAAAGACAGCGATACAGGGTCACAGGACAGCTGATCGTCCTTGCAGTGGCAGACCACGTGTAACAACACCTGCACATGATCGGTACACCCGAACATCACACCTGCGGGACAGGTACAGGATGGCAACAACAACTGCCAGAGTTACACCTGGAACACGCAATCCCTCCATCAGTGCTCAGACTGTCCGCAATAGGCTGAGAGAGGCTGGACTGAGGGCTTGTAGGCCTGTTGTCTGGTGAGGACCTACCTTACATCACCGGCAACAATGTCGCCTAGGGGCACAAAACCCACCGTCGCTGGACCAGACAGGACTGGAAAAAGTGCTCTTCACTGACGAGTGGAGGTTTTGTCTCACTAGGCGTGATGGTCAGATTTGCGTTTATCATCAAAGGAATGAGCGTACCACCGAGGCCTGTACTCTGGAGCGGGATCGATTTGGAGGTGGAGGGTCCGTCATGGTCTGGGGCGGTGAGTCACAGCATAATCGGACCGAGCTGGTTGTCATTACAGGCAATCATAATGCTGTGTGTTACAGGGAAGACATCCTCCTCCCTCCAGCATGACAATGCCACCAGCCATACAGCTCAATCTGTGCGTGATTTCCTGCAAGACAGGAATGTCAGTGTTCTGCCATGGCCAGCGAAGAGCCCGGATCTCAATCCCATTGAGCACGTCTGGGACCCGTTGGATTGGAGGGTGAGGGCTAGGGCCATTCCCCCCAGAAATGTCCGGGAAATTGCAAGTGCCTTGGTGGAAGAGTGGAGTAACATCTCACAGCAAGAACTGGCAAATCTGGTGCACTGCAGTACTTAATGCATCTGGTGGCCACACCAGACTGTTACTTTTGATTTTGACCCCCCCTTTGCTCAGGGACACATTATTCCATTTCTGTTAGTCACATGTCTGTGGAACTTGTTCAGTTCATGTCTCAGTTGTTGAATCTTGTTATGTTCATACAAATATTTACACATGTTAAGTTTGCTGAAAATAAACGCAGTTGACAGTGAGAGGATGTTTCTTTTTTTTCTGAGTTTATGTAAGAATAGTTTTCATTGACTACAGCTCAGCATTCAACACCATAGTACCCTCCAAGCTCATCATCAAGCTGGAGGCCCTGGGTCTCAAACGCTCCCTGTGCAACTGGGTCCTGGACTTTCTGACGGGCCGGTAGGAAACAACACCTCCACTTCGCTGACCCTCAACACAGGCGGCCACACAGGAAAACAACCTCTCACTCAACGTCAACAAAACAAAGGAGATGATCGCGGACAGGAAACAGCAGAGGGAGCACCCCCATATCCACATTGAAGGGACAGCAGTGGAGAAGGTGGAAAGTTTTAAGTTCCTCGGCATACACATCACAGACAAACTGAAGTGGTCCACCCACACAGACAGTGTGGTGAAGAAGGCACAACAGCTCCTCTTCAACCTCAGGAGGCTGAAGAAATGTGGCTTGTCACCCAAAACCCCAAACCTTTACAGATGCACAATCAAGAGCAAGCAAGGCTGTATCACCACCTGGTAGGACAACTGCACCGCCCTCAATCGCAAGGCTCCTTAGAGGGTGGTGCGGTCTGCACAACGCATCACCGGGGGCAAACTACAGCACACGATGTCACAGGAAGGCCAAAAAGATCATCAAGGACATCAACCACCCGAGCCACTGCCTGTTCACACCGCTATCATCCAGAAGGCGAGGTCAGTACAGGCGCATCAAAGCAGGGACCGAGAGACTGAAAAACAGCTTCTATCTCAAAGCCATCAGACTGCTAAACAGCAATCACTAACTCAGAGAGGCTGCTGCCTACATTGAGACCCGATCACTGGGCACTTTAATAAATGTGTCACTAGTCACTTTAAACACTCTCAACACTGCCACTTTAATAATGTTTACATATCTTATATTACTCATATCACATGTACATACTGTTTTTTATGTGATCTATTGCCGCTCGGCCATCGTTCATCCATATACTTACCTACTTATGCTTATGTACCTATGTACATATTCTCATTCACCCCTTTACATGTGTGTGTATTAGCTAGTTGTTGGGGAACTGTTAGATTACTTATTAGATATTACTGAACTGTCGGAACTAGAAGCACAAGCATTTCGATACATTCGCATTAACATCTGCTAACCATGTGTATGTGACAAATAAAATGTGATTTGATTGGCCCACACCAACTACTCATAGAGGGTGTGTCTGTGTGTCTGTGTGTTTGTCATTAGGAGATAGAGAGTAGATTCATAGTTTGCATCCATACTGCTCTTAACTCTGAACCACCCATCCCGGATCCGGGATCATTGTCATCAGAAACGCTGACTAGCATAGCCTAGCATAGCGCCACAGGTAAATAATATAATATAATATCATGAAATCACAAGTCCAATACGGCAAATGAAAGATAAACATCTTGTGAATCCAGCCAACATGTCCGATTTTTAAAATGTTTTACATCGAAAACACAACATATATTTATGTTAGCTCACCACCATATCCAAAAAAACACAGCCATTTTTTCACAGCAAAGATAGCTTTCACAAAACCCACAAATAGAGATAAAATTAATCACTAACCTTTGAACATCTTCATCAGATGACAGTCATATGACATCATGTTATACAATACATTTATGTTTTGTTCGATAATGTGCATATTTATAGCCACAAATCGTGGTTTTACATTGGCGCCATGTTCAGAAATGGCTCCAAAATAGCCAGAATAATTACAGAGAGCAATGTGAAATACAGAAATACTCATCATAAAACTTTGATGAAAGATACATGTTTTACATATAATTAAAGATACACTGGTTCTTAATGTAACTGCTGTGTTAGATTTAAAAAATAACTTTAGTAAAAAGCATCCCATGCAATAATCTGAGACGGCGCTCAGCCATTCTCCGCCATGTTGGAGTCAACAGAAATACGAAATTACATCATAAATATTCCCTTACCTTTGATGATCTTTCATCAGAATGCAGTGCCAGGAATCCTAGTTCCACAATAAATCGTTGTTTTGTTTTATAATGTCCATTACTTCTGTCGAATTAGCAACTTTGGCTAGCATGTGTAGTACACGTGTCCATACAAATTTACGCTAATGAACGAAAACTTCAAAAAGTGATATTACAAATCGAATAAACTGGTCAAACTCAGTTGAGAATCAATCTTCAGGATGTTTTTCTCATATATATCCAATAACGTCCCAAACGGAGCATTTCTTCATGCCTATATGACTCATTGCAAACAAGGACATCCCATGCCCAGAGTGCGTGGCCAAGAACTGGCAATCTGCCTGACCAGTCACTCCAAAAGCTCTCGTTCGGCCCCACATCATGCTAGATGCTTCATTCCACGTTCTACTGCCTGTTGACATCTAGTGGAAGGCGTATGAAGTGCATGCAGATCCATAAATATAGGAGAATTGAATAGGCGATGACTTTCACAGCGACCCATTTCAGAATTTTCACTTCCTGTTTGGAAGTTTGCCTGCCATATGAGTTCTGTTTTACTCACAGATATAATTCAAACAGTTTTAGAAACTTCAGAGTGTTTTCTATCCAATAGTAATAATAATATGCATATCATATGATCTAGGACAGAGTATGAGGCCGTTCAATTTGGGCACCAATTCATCCAAAAGTGAAAATGTCGCCCCCTGTCCTAGAAAAGTTAAAGTAATGATGGACTGTCGTTTCTCTTTGCTTATTTTAGCTGTTCATACCATAATATGGACTTGGTCTTTAACCCAATGGGGATATCTTCTGTATATCACCCCTACCTTGTCACAACACAACTGATTGGCTCAAACGCATTAAGAAGGAAAGAAATTCCACACATTAACAAGCCACACCTGTTAAATGCATTCCAGGTGACTACCTCATGAAGCTGGTTGAGAGAATGCCAAAATTGTGCAATGCTGTTATCAATGCAAAGGGTGGCTACATTGAAGAATGTAAAATATAAAATATATTTAGATTTGTTTAACACTTTTTTGGTTACTACATGATTCCATATGTGTTATTTCATAGTTTTGATGTCTTCACTATTATTCTACAATGTAGAAAATAGTAAAAATAAAGAAAAACCTTGGAATGAGTAGTCGTGTCCAAACTTTTGACTGGTACTGTACGTATGTATGTATGTATGTATGTATGTATGTATGTATGTATGTATGTATGTATGTATGTATGTATGTATGTATGTATGTATGTATGTATGTATGTATGTATTTGCAAAAAAATATATTGGGGATTGGAAGTGTTGCAGACAATTACATTGATGGAAGCTACAATCTATCTGAGAGCTCTCCAGTAGACCTCTCCAGTAGGTTGACCAAAACATTCACGGGCCATTTTCTCAAAAGAGGGGTTACAAGTTTATTAACTTTCATAGCAGAATTACTTTCCCATTGTTCCTCAACTGCAGTGTATGACATAACATTTTCTAGTCCCGAGTCTCTACTTTTATCCAATGTAAAAAACATAATTGAAAATGTTGCTATATAGGACCAAATCCAGGTGGTGGGTCACAAATACTGTACCTGTTTAAAGGTAAACTCTGTGAAATTACGTTTCCATGAGCAGCATGGCAGATATTGCATGAGATGCAAGACTTCACTCCCACACAGAATCTGTTGCATGTGCGTGGCTTCACTCTGTTAGAGCGTGGTCGGTGTGGGACGGGAGTTTAGCCTTCAACGCTCTTAGTTACTGGTCGGTGTGGGACGGGAGTTTAGCCTTCAACGCTCTTAGTTACTGCGGAATTGACACACTGTTTACTTTGTGCACCTACGTCATCACTGAGTCTACCTTTAAGTAAACGTTAAGGGGACATCCTGCTGTCCTCTGATTCAGAATCAAATAATCGGGATATATACAGTGCTTTCAGAAAGTATTAATACCCCTTGACTTATTCCACATTTTGTTCCTAAACTGTATTATTCACACATCCACACACAGTACCCAATAATTACAAAGTGAAAACATGTTTTTAGAAATTAAATACAGAAAGTCATGCCATAGATTTTCAACTCAGCCACTCAGGAACATTCACTGTCTTCTCGGTAAGCAACTCCAGTGTAGGTTTGGCCTTGTGTTTTAGGTTATTGCCCTGCTGAAAGGTGAATTCATCTCCCAGTGTCTGGTAGAAAGCAGACTGAACCAGGTTTTCCTCTAGGATTTTCGCAATGCTTAGCTCCATTCCATTTATTTTTTATCCTGAAAAACTCACCAGTCCTTAACAATTACAAGCATACCCATAACATGATGCAGCCACCACTATGCTTTCAAATATGGAGAGTGGTACTCAGTAACGTGTTGTATTGGATGTGCCCCAAACACAACACTTTGTATTCAGGACAAAAAGTTATTTGCTTTGTCATATTTTTGGCAGTATTACTTTAGTGCCTTGTTGTAAACAGGATACATGTTTTGGAATATTTTTATTCTGTACAGGCTTCCTTCTTTTCACTCTGTCAGTTAGATTAGTATTGTGGAGTAACTACAATGTTGTTGATCCATCCTCATGTTTTCACATATCCATTAACATGTCTAGGACTGTGGTTCCGCTAGCGGCAGCCAATGAAATTGCAGGGCGCCAAATTCAATCAACAGAAATCTCATAATTCAATTTTCTCAAACATACAAGTATTAGACACCATTTTAAAGATCAAATTCTCGTTAATCCAACCACAGTGTCCGATTTCAAAAAATCTTTTAGGCGAAAGCAGAACATATCGTTATGTTAGGTCAGCAACTAGTCACAGAAAGCATACAGCGATTTTCCAACCAAAGAGAGGAGTCACAAAAAGCAGAAATATTGATAAAATTAATCACGAACCTTTGATATTCTTCATCAGATGACACTCCAGGGACAACATGTTACACAATACATGTATGTTTTGTTCGATCAAGTTCATATTTATATCCAAAAACCTCAGTTTACATTTGGCTTTGCCTCCAAAACATCCCGTGAATTTGCACAGAGCCACATCAAATCACAGAAATACTCATAATAAACATTGATAAAAGATACAAGTGTTATTCACAGATTTAAAGATATACTTCTCCTTAATGCAACCGCTGTCAGATTTCAAAAAAACTTTACGGAAAAAGCAAACCATACAATAATCTGAGTACGGCGCTCAGACGACAAATCAACCCAAAGAGTTATCCGCCAGGTTGGAGTCAACATAAGTCAGAAATAGCATTATAAATATTCACTTACCTTTGATGATCTTCATCAGAATCCACTCCCAGGAATCCCAGTTCCACAATAAATGTTTGATTTGTTCCATAAAGTCCATCATTTATGTCCAAATTATTCCTTTTGGTTCGCGCATTCAGTACACAATCTAAACTCACTACGCGAGGGCAGGTCCAGGCAAAAGTTCAGACGAAAAGTCATATTACAGTCCATAGAAACATGTCAAACAAAGTATAGAATCAATCTTTTGGATGTTTTTAAATTCTGTAACTGTTTTAAAGTCACCATTGGCCTCATGGTGAAATCCCTGAGCCGTATCCTTCCTCTCCGGCAACTGATTTAGGAAGGACGCCTGTATCTTTGTAGAGACTGGGTGTATTGATAGACCATGCAAAGTGTAATTAATAACCTCACCTTGCTCAATGGGATAGTCTGATTATTATGATTTTTTTTACCCATCTACCAATAGCTGCCCTTCTTTGCGAGGCATTGGAAAATCTCCCTGGTCCTCGTGGTTGAATCTGTGTTTGAAATGCACTGCTCAACTGAGGGATCTTACAGATAATTGTATGTGTGGGGTACAGAGATGAGTTAGTCATTCACAAATCATGTTAACACTATTATTGTTAGATTTGTGTATATTAGGTAGTTGTTGGGAATTGTTAGATTTCTTGTTAGATATTACTGCACTGTTGGAACTAGAAGCACAAGCATTTCACTATACTCGCATTAACATCTGCTAACCATGTGTATGAATATTTTGTTGTTGTTGTTGATTTGATTTATTGCACACCGAGTGAGTCTATTATGGGACTTGATGAACTTTTACTCATGAACTTATTTAGGCTCATTAACAATATTTCAGTTTTTAATTTTGTATTCATTTGTAAACATTTTTTAAACCATAATAAAACATTTACATTGTGTGTATGACAGTGACAAAAAAAAAATCATTTTTTTTATTTATGTAAAAATCCAAAGTGTGTGTGTGTAGTGTACTTCTTCTTCTTCTTATTATCAATGGGTCTTTAAATCTCCACTTCCTTCTTATTAGGTGGGACTTGCGAAGCAAAAGTCACGAATGTAAATCCTCATCATACTTATTTCGCAAGTTACTCCTCTTACACCGTTTATGCTAGAAAGGCTTTCAAACTTTATAACGTGTAGACTGTTGTGGAATAGTGTGCTTACATTTAACTTTTTGATATCTTTTATACTTTTTAAACTTTTTGTCCTCCTTTTTGTTCTGTAACACAGCAAAAAGTCAAGGGGTATCAATACTTTCTTAAGGCACTGTATAACCCTAACCATAACATCAACAACATATCTGACCTCTCCTCTCCTCCTTTCCTCTCCTCCGTCCCCTTCTCTCCTCTCCTCTCCTCTTTTCCTCCTCTCCTCCCCCACCTCTCCTCCTTTTCTCTCCTCTCCTCCCCCACCTCCTCTCCACCTCCTCTCCCCTCCTCTCTGTTCTTCCTCATCTCACCTCTCCTCCTTTCCTCTCCTCTCCTCTCCACTCCTCCCCTCCCCAATTATCTCCTCCTCTCACCTCAATTTCTCTCCTCTCCTCTTTCTTCCTCTCCTCAATTCACCTCCTCCTCTCTGTTCCTCCTCATCTCACCTCTCTCCCGTTCCTCTCCTCTCTGATGTGTGTGAGTGAAAAGCAGAGAGGAAGATTCTAATTACAGCACTGAAATATTGGGCAGAGAGTAGCAGAGTAGCGGGAGACATTTTAAAAGGCTGGGTTGTGTGTGTGTGTGTATGCTTGTGTGCGTGCGTTTGAAAGGCTGGTTGAAGGAAGATGGATGTTGCTGTCTGTGGCTTCAAACACTGACCTTGGCTGCTAATCATACTAATGATGCTAACTACTCTAATGACGGCTGAGCGTGTGTGTGTGTGATATGGAGAGATGGAGTGTAGCCTATGTGAGATTGAGTATCATAATCAGAGGCGCTAACGCTAATGAGCTAGCGCTTTGAAGCTAACTGCCCGGCGAGGGCCTCTCTCTGTGAAGTCATTAGTTGACCTGCAGACTGCCTGATTAAAATGCTTTTGATGAAAATGTCAAGGATTTTCTCTCTTTTTTGTAATATTCACATTTCTGTGAAGCGTGATAAATATTGCACCAGTCTCTTTTTGGAGGGAAAGTGAGTCCTGTTACCAAGATAACTTCAAAGATCCTTCAGATGAGGCTGGATGAGATCGATTTGCTGTTTGTATTGGAGTTGAAACAGACAAATATGATTAATAGGAGGAGAGAGCTTAGGAACACTTCCCTTCAACCCTCAAACACTCTCATACTGTAGAGTAGTGGATCCCAAACTGTGGGTTGGGACCCACTTGCGGGTTGAAGCAGGGATTCAGGTGGGTTGCAGGATTACATTTTTTGTGGATTGCAAAAAACAAAACAAGAACAACAACAACATTGGAAATACATAAATGGTGGAGGATCGGTGATGAACCCCAGATCATCACCGATCCTCCACCAAATTTCACCAAATTTTGGCGCTAGACCTGGAGAGGCCTACAAGCCACAGTGTCTCGCACCCACTGTGAAATTTGGTGGATATATGTATATACAGTTGAAGTCAGAAGATGACATACACTTAGGTTGGAGTCATTTAAACTCGTTTTTCAACCACTCCACAAATGTCTGATTAACAAAAAATGGTTTTGGCAAGTCGGTTAGGACATCTACTTTGTGCATGACAAGTCAATTTCCAACAATTGTTAAGTCAGATTATTTCACTTGTAATTCACTGTATCACAATTCCAGTGGGTCAGAAGTTTACATACACTAAGTTGACTGTGCCTTAAACAGCTTGGAAAATTCCAGAAAATGATATCATGGCTTTAGAAGGTTCTGATAGGCTAATTGACATCATTTGAGTCAATTGGAGGTGTACCTGTGGATGTATTTCAAGGCCTACCTTCAAACTCAGTGCCTCTTTGCTTGACATCATGGGAAAATCAAAAGAAATCTGCCAAGACCTCAGAAAAAACATTGTGGACCTCCACAAGTCTGGTTCATCCTTGGGAGCAATTTCCAAACGCCTGAAGGTACCACGTTCATCTGTACAAACAATAGTACGCAAGTATAAACACCATGGGACCACGCAGTCGTCATACCACTCAGGAAGGAGACATGTTCTGTCTCCTAGAGATGAACATACTTTGGTGCAAAAAGTGCAAATCAATCCCAGAACAACAGCAAAGGACCTTGTGAAGATGCTGGAGGAAACAGGTACAAAAGTATCTATATCCACAGTAAAACGAGTCCTATATCGACATAACCTGAAAGGCTGCTCAGCAAGGAAGAAGCCACTGCTCCAAAACCGACATAAAAAAGCCAGACTACGGTTTGCATCTGCACATGGGGACAAATATTGTACTTTTTGGAGAAATGTCCTCTGGTCTGATGAAACAAAAATAGAACTCTTTGGCTACAATGACCATCGTTATGTTTGGAGGAAAAAGGGGGAAGCTTGCAAGCCGAAGAACACCATCCCAACCGCGAAGCACAGGGGTGGCAGCATCATGTTGTGGGGGTGCTTTGCTGCAGGAGGGACTGGTGCACTTCACAAAATAGATGGCATCATGAGGTAGGAAATTTATGTGGCTATATTGAAGCAACATCTCAAGACATCAGTCAGGAAGTTAAAGCTTTGCCGCAAATGGGTCTTCCAAATGGACAATGACCCCAAGCATACTTTCAAAGTTGTGGCAAAATGGCTAAAGGACAACAAAGTCAAGGTATTGGAGTGGCCATCACAAAGCCCTGACCTCAATCCTATAGAAGATTTGTGGGCAGAACTGAAAAGTTACACCAGCTCTGTCAGAAGGAATGGGCCAAAATTCACCCAACTTATTGTGGGAAGCTTGTGGAAGGCTACCCGAAATGTTTGACCCAAGTCAAACAATTTAATGGCAATGCTACCAAATACTAATTGAGTGTATGTAAACTTCTGACCCACTGGGGATGTGATGAAAGAAATAAAAGCTCAAATAAATCATCATTTCTACTATTATTCTGACATTTCACATTCTTAAAATAAAGTGGTGATCCTAACTGACCTAGGACAGGGAAATGTTACTAGGATTACATGTCAGGAATTGTGAAAACTGAGTTGAAATGTATTTGGCTGAGGTGCATGTAATCTTCCGACGTCAACAGTTTATATATAGAGTACCATTACAAATCTTGGACGCACCTACTCATTCAAGTTTTTTTTACATTTGTTTAAACAATTTTCTACATTATAGAATAATAGTGAAGACATCAAAACTGTGAAATAACACATATGGAATCATGTAGTAACCAAAAAAGTGTTAAACATAACAAAATATATTTTTATATTTGAGATTATTCAAAGTAGCTACCCTTTGCCTTGATGACAGCTTTGCACACTCTGGCATCCTCTCAACCAACTTCATGAGGTAGTCACCTGGAATGCTTTTCCAACAGTCTTGAAGGAGTTCCCACACATGCTGAGCACTTGTTGGCTGCTTTTCCTTCACTCTGCGTTCCAACTCATACCAAACCATCTCAATTGGGTTGAGGTCGGGTGATTGTGGAGGCCAGGTCATCTGATGCAGCACTCCATCACTCTCCTTCTTGGTTAAATCAATAATGACAAACCTCCCGGCATTGACAACTTAGCTGGAAAGCTACTGAGGATGGTGGCTGACTCTATAGCCACTCCCTTCCTTTCATATATTTCATCTTAGCCTTGAGAAATGTCTTTGTCCTCAGGCTTGGAGGGAAGCCAAAGTCATTTCACTACCCAAGAGTGGTAAACAGGCCCTTACTGGTTCTATCAGCTTGCTGCCATCTCTTAGCAAACTGTTAGATTTTTTTTGACCAAATACAATGCTACTTCTCTGTACACAAATTAACCTCTTTCAGCTAGGGGGCAGAATTTTTATGTTTGGAAAAATAACATTCCCAAGGTAACCGGACTATTTCTCAGGCCCAGATATTAGAATATGCATATAATTGACAGATTAGGATACACTCTAAAGTTTCCAAAACTGTCAAAATATTGTCTTGGAGTATAACTTCCTCTTGAATTTGCAGATGTGTTGCTGTGCGTTTTGTTGCCAACCTTACTTTGCTAGCTGACAACTTTACGTTTTTTTCTTTTTACTTTTTAATTACCGTTTATATTTTTAGTTTTTCCATCACAACTTTTTTCCCTCATTCAACTTTTTCACTCCGGACGCTTTATCTGGACATGGTTCGTCAGTACTTTCAACAGCCGAAGCTAAGTAGTAACATTAACATGATGTCTTTTAATTGCAGTCGCTGTACTCATAATATACAGGAGAACGATCGCCTTATGGCGAGGATAGCTGTGCTGCAAGCCCAGCTTCAGACGCAATCGTTAGGCAAGGGTAATTTCAGTGTAGGAAAGGAAGAAACAGTGTCTGTGCCACCAGTAAGTACAGATAGTAACGTTAGTATAAACCCCCCCGCACAGTCCCCGCAGCCGGACAACTTTCTCATGGCTTCTGGAGGGAAATGCTGTAGGAATGCTCAACTGGTGTCGCTCATTCAGCCGACAGAAACTTTCAACCGGTTTTCCCCATTAAGTAGCGAGTCGGAGTCTGAGGCCGAGTTTTCTCTTGTCTCTACTCCTCCCGTTACGGGGTCTGAGACGCCGAAGGCCCCCACCATTAGCTCTGACAAATTGAAAACCCTAGTCATTGGCGACTCCATTACCCGCAGTATTAGACTTAAAACGAATCACCCAGCGATCATACACTGTTTACCAGGGGGCAGGGCTACCGACGTTAAGGCTAATCTGAAGATGGTGCTGGCTAAAGCTAAAACTGGCGAGTGTAGAGAGTATAGAGATATTGTTATCCACGTCGGCACCAACGATGTTAGGATGAAACAGTCAGAGGTTACCAAGCACAACATAGCTTCAGCGTGTAAATCAGCTAGAAAGATGTGTCGGCATCGAGTAATTGTCTCTGGCCCCCTCCCAGTTAGGGGGAGTGACGAGCTCTACAGCAGAGTCTCACAACTCAATCGCTGGTTGAAAACTGTTTTCTGCCCCTCTCAAAAGATAGAATTTGTAGATAATTGCCCCTCTTTCTGGGACTCACCCACAAACAGTGGGTGGCTTAAGCCTGATGAATTTACTGTGTTAAATGAGGCCTCACCTCCTGGTTACACTAGTGACCATATCCCCCGTGCATCCCGCAAAGGCGGAGGTGTTGCTAACATTTACGATAGCAAATTTCAATTTACAAAAAAGAAAATGACGTTTTCGTCTTTTGAGCTTCTAGTCATGAAATCTATGCAGCCTACTCAATCACTTTTTATAGCTACTGTTTACAGGCCTCCTGGGCCATATACAGCGTTCCTCTCTGAGTTCCCTGAATTCCTATCGGACCTTGTAGTCATAGCAGATAATATTCTAATTTTTGGTGATTTTAATATTCATATGGAAAAGTCCACAGACCCACTCCAAAAGGCTTTCAGAGCCATCATCGACTCAGTGGGTTTTGTCCAACATGTCTCTGGACCTACTCACTGCCACAGTCATACTCTGGACCTAGTTTTGTCCCATGGAATAAATGTTGTAGATCTTAATGTTTTTCCTCATAATCCTGGACTATCGGACCACCATTTTATTACGTTTGAAATCGCAACAAATAATCTGCTCAGACTCCAACCAAGGAGCATCAAAAGTCGTGCTATAAATTCTCAGACAACACAAAGATTCCTTGATGCCCTTCCAGACTCCTTCTGCCTACCCAAGGACGTCAGAGGACAAAAATCAGTTAACTTCTTATGGCTGCAAGGGGCAGTATTGAGTAGCCAGTTAAATGGTGCCCATTTCAAACGGCCTCGTACTCAATTCTTGCTCGTACAATATGCATATTATTATTACTATTGGATAGAAAACACTCTCTAGTTTCTAAAACCGTTTGAATTATTTCTCTGAGTGAAACAGAACTCATTCTGCAGCACATTTCCTGACCAGGAAGTGGAATGTCAGAAATCGATGCTCTGTTCAACTTCCTGCCTATACATGGGCATGATACGTAAGAGTCTACGTACACTTCATACACCTTCCCCTGGTTGTCAAGAGGCGGTGAGAGAAGAAATTTCGTGTTTATCTTGGTCTGAGGTGGAATTAAATCTCTTTGTATGACGTGACCGTCCATTTCCTGTTTCTGGAGCGCGCAAAAGGGGACATGGATTTGCCTTCTGTTTAGCTGTCGTTATGGACGACTAACATCTCCGGTTTAGATTTTATTTGATACATGTGACCATATCATCGTAAAGTATGTTTTTTCAATATAGTTTAATCAGATTATTGAAATTTTTTCGGGAGTTTTGCCGTGTTCCGTTCTCTGACTTTGTTGACGTTGGAGAGATCCGTGCCACTTGGCAAGTGCCCATGCTAAATCAAGAGGGAAATTTGCCGTTCCAGATCCAAACAACGACTGTTCTGGACAAAGGACACCTTGTCCAACATTCTGACGGAAGATCACCAAAAGTAAGAAACAATTTATGATGCTATTTCTAATATCTGTCGTGCATGTGAACTGGTCGTCGGCGCCCAAGTGTTTCTGGCTATTGTGGCTACGCTAATATAACGCTACATTTTGTTTTCGCTGTAAAACATTTAATAAATCGGAAATATTGTCTGGAATCACAAGATGCCTGTCTTTCAATTGCTGTACACTATGTATTTTTCAGAAATGTTTTATGATGAGTAATTAGGTATTTGACGTTGGTGTCTGTAAATATTATGGCTGCTTTCGGTGCAATTTCTGACTGTAGCTGCAATGTAAACTATGATTTATACCTGAAATATGCACATTTTTCTAACAAAACATATGCTATACAATAAATATGTTATCAGACTGTCATCTGATGAAGTTGTTTCTTGGTTAGTGGCTATTTATATCTTTATTTGGTCGAATTTGTGATAGCTACTGATGGAGTAAAAAACTGATGGAGTAAGACAAGTGGTGTCTTTTGCTAACGTGGTTAGCTAATAGATTTACATATTGTGTCTTCCCTGTAAAACATTTTAAAAATCGGACATGTTGGCTTGATTCACAAGATGTGTACCTTTCATATGCTGTATTGGACTTGTTAATGTGTGAAAGTTAAATATTTAAAAAAAATATCTTTTGAATTTCGCGCCCTGCACTTTGAGCTGGCTGTTGTCATAAGTGTACCGACGTCGGGCTTGCACGCCAAACAGGTTAACCACCTAACTGAGGAACTCAATTTAACCTTGCGCAATACCCTAGATGCAGTTGCACCCCTAAAAACGAAAAACATTTGTCATAAGAAACTAGCTCCCTGGTATACAGAAAATACCCGAGCTCTGAAGCAAGCTTCCAGAAAATTGGAACGGAAATGGCGCCACACCAAACTGGAAGTCTTCCGACTAGCTTGGAAAGACAGTACCGTGCAGTATCGAACAGCCCTCACTGCTGCTCGATCATCCTACTTTTCCAACTTAATTGAGGAAAATAAGAACAATCCAAAATTTATTTTTGATACTGTTGCAAAGCTAACTAAAAAGCAGCATTCCCCAAGAGAGGATGGCTTTCACTTCAGCAGTAATAAATTCATGAACTTCTTTGAGGAAAAGATCATGATCATTAGAAAGCAAATTACGGACTCCTCTTTAAATCTGCGTATTCCTCCAGGGCTTAGCTGTCCTGGATCTGCACAGCTCTGCCAGGGCCTGGGATCGGGAGAGACACTTAAGTGTTTTAGTACTATATCTCTTGACACAATGATGAAAATAATCATGGCCTCTAAACCTTCAAGCTGCATACTGGATCCTATTATGAATGAACCCTACTACAGCCTACTTCACCCAAAAGAGAATGACCCTACTACAGTCTACTTCACCTAAAATAGAATGAACCCTGCTACAGTCTACTTCACCTAAAAGAGAATGAACCCTACTACAGCCTACTTCACCCAAAAGAGAATGAACCTACTACAGTCTACTTCACCTAAAATTGAATAAACCCTACTACAGTCTACTTCACCCAAAAGAGAATGAACCCTACTACAGTCTACTACACCCAAAAGAGAATGAACCCTACTACAGTCTACTTCACCCAAAAGAGAATGAACCCTACTACAGTCTACTTCACCCAAAATAGAATGAACCCTACTACAGTCTACTTCACCCAAAAGAGAATGAACCCTACTACAGTCTACTTCACCCAAAAGAGAATGAACCCTACTACAGTCTACTTCACCCAAAAGAGAATGAACCCTACAACAGTCTACTTCACCCAAAAGAGAATGAACCCTACTACAGTCTACTACACCCAAAAGAGAATGAACCCTACTACAGTCTACTTCACCTAAAAGAGAATGAACCCTACTACAGTCTACTTCACCTAAAAGAGAATGAACCCTACTACAGTCTCTATCCACCAAACTCACTAAAAGTGGCAGTAATAAAGCCTCGCTTGAAAAAGCCAAACCTTGACCCGGAAAATATAAAAAACTATCGGCCTATATCGAATCTTCCATTCCTCTCAAATTTTTTTGATAAAGCTGTTGCGCAGCAACTCACTGCCTTCCTGAAGACAAACAATGTATACGAAATGCTTCAGTCTGGTTTTAGACCCCATCATAGCACTGAGACTGCACTTGTGAAGGTGGTAAATGACCTTTTAATGGCGTCAGACCGAGGCTCTGCATCTGTCCTCGTGCTCCTAGACTTTAGTGCTGCCTTTGACACCATCGATCACCACATTCTTTTGGAGATACTGGAAACCCAAATTGGTCTACACGGACAAGTTCTGGCCTGGTTTAGATCTTATCTGTCGGAAAGATATCAGTTTGTCTCTGTGAATGGTTTGTCCTCTGACAAATCAACTGTAGATTTCGGTGTTCCTCAAAGTTCCGTTTAGGACCACTATTGTTTTCACTATATATTTTACCTCTTGGGGATGTCATTCGAAAACATAATGTTAACTTTCACTGCTATGCGGATGACACACAGCTGTACATTTCAATGAAACATGGTGAAGCCCCAAAATTGCCCTCGCTAGAAGCCTGTGTTTCAGACATAAGGAAGTGGATGGCTGAAAACGTTCTACTTTTAAACTCGGACAAAACAGAGATGCTTGTTCTAGGTCCCAAGAAACAAAGAGATCTTCTGTTAAATCTGACAATTAATCTTGATGGTTGTAAAGTCGTCTCAAATAAAACTGTGAAGGACCTCGGCGTTACTCTGGACCCTGATCTCTCTTTTGACGAACATATCAAGACTGTTTCAAGGACAGCTTTTTCCATCTACGTAACATTGCAAAAATCCGGAACTTTCTGTCCAAAAATGATGCAGAAAAATTAATCCATGCATTTGTCACTTCTAGGTTAGACTACTGCAATGCTCTACTTTCCGGCTACCCGGATAAAGCACTAAATAAACTTCAGTTAGTGCTAAATACGGCTGCTAGAATCCTGACTAGAACCAAGAAATTTGATCATATTACTCCAGTGCTAGCTTCCCTACACTGGCTTCCTGTTAAGGCAAGGGCTGATTTCAAGGTTTTACTGTTAACCTATAAAGCGTTACATGGGCTTGCTCCTACCTATCTTTCCGAGTTGGTCCTGCCGTACATACCTACACGTACGCTACGGTCACAAGACGCAGGCCTCCTAATTGTCCCTAGAATTTCTAAGCAAACAGCTGGAGGCAGGGCTTTCTCCTATAGATCTCAATTTTTATGGAACAGTCTGCCTACCCATGTGAGAGACGCAGACTCGGTCTCAACCTTTAAGTCTTTACTGAAGACTTATCTCTTCAGTAGGTCATATGATTGAGTGTAGTCTGGCCCAGGAGTGTGAAGGTGAACGGAAAGGCTCTGGAGCAACGAACCGCCCTTGCTGTCTCTGCCTGGCCGGTTCCCCTCCACTGGGATTCTCTACCTCTAACCCTATTACAGGGGCTGAGTCACTGGCTTACTGGTGCTCTTTCATGCCGTCCCTAGGAGGGGTGCGTCACTTGAGTGGATTGAGTTACTGACGTGATCTTCCTGTCTGGGTTGGCGTCCCCCCTTGGTTTGTGCTGTGGTGGAGATCTTTGTGGGCTATACTCGGCCTTGTCTCAGGATTGTAAGTTGGTGGCTGAAGCTATCCCTCTAGTGGTGCGGGGGCTGTGCTTTGGCAAAGTGGGTGGGGTTATATCCTTCCTGTTTGGCCCTGTCCGGGGGTATCATCGGATGGGGCCACAGTGTCTCCTGACCCCTCCTGTCTCAGCCTCCAGTATTTATGCTGCAGTAGTTTATGTGTCGGGGGGCTAGGGTCAGTTGGTTATATCTGGAGTACTTCTCCTGTCTTATCCAGTGTCCTGTGTGAATTTAAGTATGCTCTCTCTAATTCTCTCCTTCTCTCTTTCTTTCTCTCTCTCGGAGGACCTGAGCCCTAGGACGTCAGGACTACTGGGCATGATGACTCCTTGCTGTCCCCAGTCCACCTGGCCTTGCTGCTGTTCCAGTTTCAACTGTTCTGCCTGCAGTTATGGAACCCCTACCTGTCCCAGACCTGCTGTTTTCAACTCTTAATGATCGGCTATGAAAAGCCAACTGACATTTATTCCTGATTATTATTTGACCATGCTTGTCATTTATGAACATTTTGAACATCTTGGCCATGTTCTGATATAATCTCCACCCGGCACAGCCAGAAGAGGACTGGCCACCCCTCATAGCCTGGTTCCTCTCTAGGTTTCTTCCTAGGTTTTGGCCTTTCTAGGGAGTTTTTCCTAGCCACCGTGCTTCTACACCTGCATTGCTTGCTGTTTGGGGTTTTAGGCTGGGTTTCTGTACAGCACTTCGAGATATCAGCTGATGTACGAAGGGCTATATAAAATAAACTTGATTTGATTTGATTTGATACTATGTCTCCTCTCCTCTTAGTGTCTCCGCTGTCTCCTCTCTCTGCTCTCCTCTCCTCTGTGTCTCCTCTCCTCTTAGTGTCTCCGCTGTCTCCTCTCTCTCCTCTCCTCTCCTCTGTGTCTCCTCTCCTCTTAGTGTTTCCGCTGTCTCCTCTCTCTGCTCTCCTCTCCTCTGTGTCTCCTCTCCTCTTAGTGTCTCCGCTGTCTCCTCTCTCTCCTCTCCTCTGTGTCTCCTCTCCTCTTAGTGTCTCCGCTGTCTCCTCTCTCTGCTCTCCTCTCCTCTGTGTCTCCTCTCCTCTTAGTGTCTCCGCTGTCTCCTCTCTCTGCTCTCCTCTCCTCTGTGTCTCCTCTCCTCTTAGTGTCTCCGCTGTCTCTTCTCTCTCCTCTCCTCTGTGCCTCCTCTCCTCTTAGTGTCTCCGCTGTCTCCTCTCTCTGCTCTCCTCTCCTCTGTGCCTCCTCTCCTCTTAGTGTCTCCGCTGTCTCCTCTCTCTGCTCTCCTCTCTCTGCTCTCCTCTCCTCTGTGTCTCCTCTCCTCTTAGTGTCTCCGCTGTCTCCTCTCTCTGCTTTGCTCTCCTCTTAGTGTCTCCGCTGTCTCCTCTCTATGCTCTGCTCTCCTCTTAGTGTCTCCGCTGTCTCCTCTCTCTGCTCTGCTCTCCTCTTAGTGTCTCCTCTCCTCTTAGTGTCTCCTCTCTCTGCTCTGCTCTCCTCTGTGCCTCCTCTCCTCTTAGTGTCTCCGCTGTCTCCTCTCTCTGCTCTCCTCTCCTCTGTGTCTCCTCTCCTCTTAGTGTCTCCGCTGTCTCCTCTCTCTGCTCTCCTCTCCTCTGTGTCTCCTCTCCTCTTAGTGTCTCCGCTGTCTCCTCTCTCTCCTCTCCTCTGTGCCTCCTCTCCTCTTAGTGTCTCCGCTGTCTCCTCTCTCTGCTCTACTCTCCTCTGTGTCTCCTCTCCTCTTAGTGTCTCCGCTGTCTCCTCTCTCTGCTCTCCTCTCCTCTTAGTGTCTCCGCTGTCTCCTCTCTCTGCTCTCCTCTGTGCCTCCTCTCCTCTTAGTGTCTCCGCTGTCTCCTCTCTCTGCTCTCCTCTCCTCTGTGTCTCCTCTCCTCTTAGTGTCTCCGCTGTCTCCTCTCTCTGCTCTCCTCTGTGCCTCCTCTCCTCTTAGTGTCTCCGCTGTCTCCTCTCTCTGCTCTCCTCTCCTCTGTGTCTCCTCTCCTCTTAGTGTCTCCGCTGTCTCCTCTCTCTGCTCTCCTCTCCTCTGTGTCTCCTCTCCTCTTAGTGTCTCCGCTGTCTCCTCTCTCTGCTCTCCTCTGTGTCTCCTCTCCTCTTAGTGTCTCCGCTGTCTCCTCTCTCTCCTCTCCTCTGTGTCTCCTCTCCTCTTAGTGTCTCCGCTGTCTCCTCTCTCTGCTCTCCTCTCCTCTGTGTCTCCTCTCCTCTTAGTGTCTCCGCTGTCTCCTCTCTCTGCTCTCCTCTCCTCTGTGTCTCCTCTCCTCTTAGTGTCTCCGCTGTCTCCTCTCTCTCCTCTCCTCTGTGTCTCCTCTCCTCTTAGTGTCTCCGCTGTCTCCTCTCTCTGCTCTCCTCTCCTCTGTGCCTCCTCTCCTCTTAGTGTCTCCGCTGTCTCCTCTCTCTGCTCTCCTCTCTCTCTGTGTCTCCTCTCCTCTTAGTGTCTCCGTCTGTCCCTCCTCTCTCTGTCTCTCTCCTCTGTGTCTCCTCTCCTCTTAGTGTCTCCGCTGTCTCCTCTCTCTGCTCTCCTCCTCTGTGTCCTCTCTCCTCTTAGTGTTCCGCTGTCTCCTCTCTCTGCTCTCCTCTCCTCTAGTGTCTCCGCTGTCTCCTCTCTCTCCTCTCCTCTGTGTCTCCTCTCCTCTTAGTGTCTCCGCTGTCTCCTCTCTCTGCTCTCCTTCCTCTGTGTCTCCTCTCCTCTTAGTGTCTCCGGTGTCTCCTCCTCTGCTGCTCTCCTCTCCTCTTAGTGTCTCCGCTTCCTCCTCTCCTCTGTGCTCCTCTCCTCTAGTGTCTCCGCTGTCTCCTCTCTCTGCTCTCTCCCTCTGTGTCTCCTCTCCTCTTAGTGTCTCCGCTGTCTCCTCTCTCTGCTCTCCTCTCCTCTTAGTGTCTCCGCGTCTCCTCTCTCTGCCTCCTCTGTCCTCCCTCTCCTCTTAGTGTGCTCCCGCTGTCTCCTCTCTCTGCTCTCCTCTCCTCTGTGTCTCCTCTCCTCTTAGTGTCTCCGCTGTCTCCTCTCTCTGCTCTCCTCTGTCCTCCTCTCCTCTTAGTGTCTCCGCTGTCTCCTCTCTCTGCTCTCCGCTCCTCTGTGTCTCCTCTCCTCTTAGTGTCTCCGCTGTCTCCTCTCTCGTGCTCTCCTCTCCTCTGTGCTCCTCTCCTCTTAGTGTCTCCGCTGTCTCCTCTCTCTCTGCTCTCCTCTGTGTCTCCTCTCCTCTTAGTGTCTCCGCTGTCTCCTCTCTCTCCTCTCCTCTGTGTCTCCCTCTCCTCTTAGTGTCTCCGCTGTCTCCCTCTCTGCTCTCCTCTCCTCTGTGTCTCCTCTCCTCTTAGTGTCTCCGCTGGTCTCCTCTCTCTGCTCTCCTCTCCTCTGTGTCTCCTCTCCTCTTGTGTCTCCGCTGTCTCCTTCTCTCTCCTCTCCTCTGTGTCTCCCTCTCCTCTTAGTGTCTCCGCTGTCTCCTCTCTCTGCTCTCCTCTCCTCTGTTGCCTCTTCCTCTTAGTGTCTCCGCTGTCTCCTCTCTCTGCTCGCCTCTCCTCTGTGTCCCTCTCCTCTTAGTGTCTCCGCTGTCTCCTCTCTCTCCTCTCTCTCTGTGTCTCTCTCTCCTCTTAGTGTCTCCGCTGTCTCCTCTCTCTGCTCTCCTCTCCTCTGTGCTCCTCTCCTCTTAGTGTCTCCGCTGTCTCCTCTCTCTGCTCTCCTCTCCTCTTTTTGTCTCCTCTTCTCCTCTCTCTCCTCTCCTCTGTGTCTCCTCTCCTCTTAGTGTCTCCGCTGTCTCCTCTCTCTGCTCTCCTCCTCCTCTGTGTCTCCTCTCCTCTTAGTGTCTCCGCTGTCTTCCTCTCTCTGCTCTCCTCTCCTCTTAGTGTCTCCGCTGTCTCCTCTCCTCTGTGTCGTCCTCTCCTCTTAGTGTCTCCGCTGTCTCCTGTCTCCTCTCCTCTGTGTCTCCTCTCCTCTTAGTGTCTCCGCTGTCTCCCTCTCTCTGCTCTCCTCTGTGTCCTCCTCTCCTCTTAGTGTCCCTCCCGCTGTCTCTCTCTCTGCTCTCCTCTCCTCTGTGTCTCCTCTCCTCTTAGTGTCTCCGCTGTCTCCTCTCTCTGCTCTCCTCTCCTCTGTGTCCTCCTCTCCTCTTAGTGGTCTCCGCTGTCTCCTCTCTCTGCTCTCCTCTCCTCTGTGTCTCCGCTGTCTCCTCTCTCTCCTCTCCTCTAGTGTCTCCTCTCCTCTTAGTGTCTCCCGCTGTCTCCTGCTCTCTCTGTGTCCTCTCCTCCTCTTAGTGTCTCCGCTGTCTCCTCTCTCTGCTCTCCCTCTCCTCTTTGTCTCCTCTCCTCTTATGTCCGCTGTCTCCTCTCTCTCCTCTCTCTCCTCTCCTCTGTGTCTCCTCTCCTCTAGTGTCTCCGCTGTCTCCCTTCTCCTCTGTGTCTCCTCTCCTCTTAGTGTCTCCGCTGTCTCCTTCTCTCCTCTCCTCTGTGCCTCCTCTCCTCTATGTCTCCGCTGTCTCCTCTCTCTGCTCGCTCTCCTCTGTTCTCCTCTCCTCTTAGTGTCTCCGCTGTCTCCTCTCTCTGCTCTCCTCTCGCTACTGTGTGCTCCTCTCCTCTTAGTGTCTCCGCTGTCTCCTCTCTCTGCTTCTCCCTCTCCTCTTGCTCTCCTCTCCTCTTAGTGTCTCCGCTGTCTCCTCTCCTCTGTGCCTCTCTCCTCCTTGTGTCTCCGCTGTCTCCTCTCTCTGCTCCTTCTCTCCTCTGTGTCTCCTCTCCTCTTTGTGTCTCCGCTGTCTCCTCTCCTCTGTGTCTCCTCTCCCTTTAGTGTCTCCGCTGTCTCCTCTCTCTGCTCCCTCTCCTCTGTGCCTCCATCTCCTCTTGTGTCTCTCTCGCTGTTCCTCCCGTCTTCTCTCTCTTCCTCTCCTCTGTGTCTCCTCCCTCTAGTGTCTCCGCTGTCTCCTCTCTCTCTCTCCGTCTGTCCCTCCTCTCCTCTTATGTCTCCGCTGTCTCCTCTCTCTGCTCTCCTCTCCTCTGTGCTCCTCCTCCTCTTAGTGTCTCCATCGCTGTCTCCTCTCTCTGCTCTCTCTCCTCTGTGTCTCACTCTCCTCTTAGTGTCTCCGCTGTCTCCTCTCTCTCTCTGCTCTCCTCTCCTCTGTGTCTCCTCTCCTCTTAGTGTCTCTCCGCTGTCTCCTCTCTCTGCTCTCCTCTCCTCTGTGTCTCCTCTCCTCTTAGTGTCTCGCTCGTCTTCCTCTCTCTCTGCTCTCCTCTCCTCTGTGCTCCTCTCCTCTTAGTGTCTCCGCTGTCTCTCTCTCTGCTCTCCTCTCCTCTGTGTCTCCTCTCCTCTTAGTGTCTCCGCTGTCTCCTCTCTCTGCTCTCCTCTCCTCTGTGTCTCCTCTCCTCTTAGTGTCTCCGCTGTCTCCTCTCTCTCCTCTGCTCTTGTCCCTCTCCTCTGTGTCTCCCTGTCTCTCTGTCTCTCCTCTCCTCTGTGTCCTCTCCTCTAGTGTCTCGCTGTCTCCTCTCTCTCCTCTCCTCTGTGCCTCCTCTCCTCTTAGTGTCTCCGCTGTCTCCTCTCTCTCCGCTCCTCTCTTGCTCTCCTCTCCTCTGGTCTCCTCTCCTCTTAGTGTCTCCGCTGTCTCCTCTCTCTGCTCTCCTCTCCTCTGTGCCTCCTCTCCTCTTAGTGTCTCCGCTGTCTCCTCTCTCCTCCCCTTGTCTCTCTCCTCTTAGTGTCTCCGCTGTCTCCTTCTCTGCTCTCTCTCCTCTGTGTCTCCTCTCCTCTTAGTGTCTCCGCTGTCTCCTCTCTCTCGCTCTCCTCTGTGCTCCTCTCCTTTAGTGTCTCCGCTGTCTCCTCTCTCTGCTCTCCTCTCCTCTGTGTCTCTCCTCTCCTCTTAGTGTCTCCGCTGTCTCCTCTCCTCTCCTCTCCTCTGTGTCTCCCTCCTCTTAGTGTCTCCGCTGTCTCCTCTCTCTGCTCTCCTCTCCTCTGTGTCTCCTCTCCTCTTAGTGTCTCCGCTGTCTCCTCTCTCTGCTCTCCTCTCCTCTGTGTCTCCTCTCCTCTTAGTGTCCTCCCGCTGTCTCCTCTCTCTGCTCTCCTCTCCTCTGTGCCTCCTCTCCTCTTAGTGTCCTCCGCTGTCTCCTTCCTCTGTCTCCTCTCCTCTGTGTCTCCTCCCCTCTTAGTGTCTCCGCTGTCTCCCTCTCTGCTCGTCCTCTCCTCTGTTCTCCTCTCCTCTTAGTGTCTCCGCTGTCTCCTCTCCTCTGTGTCTCCTCTCCTCTTAGTGTCTCCGCTGTCTCCTCTCTCTGCTCTCCTCTCCTCGTGTGCTCTCCTCTCCTCTTAGTGTCTCCGCTGTCTCTCTTCCTCTCTCCCTCTCCTCTGTGTCTCCTCCCTCTTAGTGTCTCCGCTGTCTCCTCTCTCTGCTCTCCTCTCCTCTGTGTCTCCTCTCCTCTTAGTGTCTCCGCGTCTCCTCCTCTTGTCCTCTCCTCTCCTGCTGTCTCCTCTCCTCTTAGTGTCTCCGCTGTCTCCTCTCCTCCTCTCCTCTGTGTCTCCTCTCCTCTTAGTGTCTCCGCTGTCTCCTCTCTCTGCTCTTCTCCTCTGTGTCTCCTCTCCTCTTAGTGTCTCCGCTGTCTCCTCTCTCTGCTCTCCTCTCCTCGTGTCTCCTCTCCTCTTAGTGTCTCCGCTGTCTCCTCTCTCTCTCCGTGTCTCCTCTCCTCTTAAGTGTCTCCGCTGTCTCCCTCTCTCTGTGTCCTCCTCTCCTCTTAGGTCTCCGCTGTCTCCTCTCTCTGCTCTGTCTCCTCTGTGTCTCCTCTCCTCTTATGGTCGCTCCGCTGTCTCCCCCCCCTCTCTCTCTCTCCTCTCCTCTGTGTCTCCTCTCCTCTTAGTGTCTCCGCTGTCTCCTCTCTCTGCTCTCCTCTCCTCTGTGTCTCCTCTCCTCTTAGTGTCCTCCGCTGTCTCCTCTCTCTGCTCTCCTCTCCTCTTAGTGTCTCCCGCGACATCCTCTCTCTCCTCTCCTCATGTGTCTCCTCTCCTCTTAGTGTCTCCGCTGTCTCCTCTTCTGCTCTCTTCCTCTGTGTCTCCTTCCTCTTAGTTCTCCGGCTGTCTCCTCTCTCTGCTCTCCTCTGCTCGTGTCTCCTCCTCCTCCTCTAGTGTCCTCCGCTGTCTCCTCTCTCTCCTCTCATCCTCTCCTCTGTGTCTCTTTTCTCCTCTTAGTGTCTCCGCTGTCTCCTCTCCTCTGTGTCTCCTCTCCTCTTAGTGTCCTCCGCTGTCTCCTCTCTCTGCTCTCCTCTGTGCCCCTCTCCTCTTAGTGCTCCCGCTGTCTCCTCTCTCTGCTCTCCTCTCCTCTGTGTCTCCTCTCCTCTTAGTGTCTCCGCTGTCTCCTCTCTCTCCTCTCCTCTGTGCTCCTCTCCTCTTGTGTCTCCGCTGTCTCCTCTCTCTGCTCTTTCCTCTCCTCTGTGTCTCCTCTCCTCTTAGTGTCTCCGCTGTCTCCTCTCCTCTGTCCTCCTCTCCTCTTGTGTCTCCCCTTGTACTCCTCTCTCTCCCTTCTGCTCTCCTCTGTGTTCCTCCTCTCCTCTTAGTGTCCTCCGCTGTCTCCTCTCCTCTGTGTCTCCTCTCCTCTTAGTGTCTCCGCTGTCTCCTCTCTCTGCTCTCCTCTCCTCTGTTCCTCCTCTCCTCTTAGTGTCTCCGCTGTCTCCTCTCTCTCTCTCTCTCTCCTCTGTGTCTCCTCTCCTCTTAGTGTCTCCGCTGTCTCCTCTCCTCTGCTCTCCTCTCTTCTTAGTGTCTCCGCTGTCTCCTCTCTCTGCTCTGCTCTCGCTCTGGTCTCCTCTATTCCTCTTAGTGTCTCCGCTGTCTCCTCTCCTCTGTGTCTCCTCTCCTCTTAGTGTCTCCGCTGTCTCCTCTCCTCTGTGCGTCCTCTCTCTTAGTGTCCTCCGCTGTCTCCTCTCCTTCTGCTCTGTCCCTCTGTGTCTCCTCTCCTCTAGTGTCCCTCCGCGTCTCCTCTCTCTGCTCTCCCTCTCCTCTGTGTCTCCTGCTCCATCTTAGTGTCTCCGCTGTCTCCCTCTCTCCTCTCCGCTCCTCTGTGTCTCCTCTCTCTTGTGTCCCGCTGTCTCCTTTCTCATCCTCTCCTCTCCTCTGTGTCCCTCTCCTCTTAGTGTCTCCGCTGTCTCCTCTTCCTCTGTGTCCTCCTCTCCTCTTAGTGTCCCGCTGTCTCCTCTCCTCTGTGTCTCCTCTCCTCTTATTGTCCCCCCTCCGCTGTCTCCTCTCTCTACTCTCCTCTCCTCTGGTCTCCTCTCCTCTTGGGTCTCCGCTGGCTCTCTCTTCTCCTCTCCTCTGTGTCTCCTCTCCTCTTAGTGTCTCCGCTGTCTCCCTCTCTGCTCTCCTCTTCCTCTGTGTCTCCTCTCCTCTTAGTGTCTCCGCTGTCTCCTCTCTCTGCTCTCCCTCTCCTCTGTTCTCCTCTCCTCTTATGTCTCCGCTGTCTCCTCTCTACTGTCTCCCTCTCCTCTGTGCCTCCTCGCCTCTTGTGTCTCCGCTGTCTCCTCTCCTACTGTGTCTCCTCTACCTCTGTGTCCCTCCTCCCCTCTTAGTTTCTCCCTGCTCTCCTCTCTCTGCTCTCTCTCCTCTGTGTTCTCCTACTCTCATCTAGTGTCTCCCGCTGTCTCCTCTCCTCTGTGTCTCCTCTCCTCTTTGCTCGCTTTCTCCGTTCTCCTCCTCCTGCTCTCCTCTCCCTGTTCCTCTCTCTTCTTAGTGTCTCCCTGTCTCCTCTTCCTCTCTCCTCTCCTCTGTGTGCTCCCTCTCCTCTTATGTCTCCGCTGTCTCCTCTCTCTGCCTCCCTCCCTGTGTCTCCTCTCCTCTCTAGTGTCTCCGCTGTTCTTCCTCTCCTGCTCTCCTCCTCCGCTGTCTCCTCTCCTCTTAGTGTCCCTCCTCCGCTGCTCCCTTCTCCTCTCTCACTCTTGTGTCTCCTCTCCTCTTAGTGTCTCCGCTGTCTCCTCTCTCTGCTCTGCTCTCCTCTGTGTCTCCTCTCCTCTTAGTGCTCCGCTTGTCTCCTCTCTCTGCTCTCCTCTCCTCTGGTCTCCTCTCCTCTTAGTTCTCCGCTGTCTCCTCTACTCTGTGTCTTCCTCTCCTCTTAGTGTCTCCGCTGTCCTCCTCTCCTTTCTGTGTCTTCCATCTCCTCTTAGTGTCTCGCTGTCTCCTCTCTCTCTCTCTGATCTCCGCTGTGTCTCCTCTCCTCTTAGTGTCCTCCGCTGTCTCCTCTCTGCTCTCCTCTCCTCTGTGGCTCCTCTCCTCTTAGTGTCTCCGCTGTCTCCTCTCTCTGCTCTCCTCCTCCTCTGTGCCTCCTCTCATCTTAGTGTCTCCGCTGTCTCCTCTCTCTGCTCTCCTCTCCTCTTAGTGTCTCCGCTGACTCCTCTCTCTCCTCATCTATGTGTCTCACTCTCCTCTTAGTGTCTCCCGCTGTCCTCCTCTCTCTCTCTCCTTCTCCTCTGTGTCTCCTCCCTCTTAAGTGTCTCCGCTTCTCCTCTCTCTCCCTAAACTCTCCTCTCCGCTCCTCTGTGTTCTCTTTCCTTCTTAGTGTCTCCCGCTGTCTCCTCTCCTCTTGTCTTCCTCTCCTCTTAGTGTCTCCGCTGTCTCGCTCTCTCTCCTCTCCTCTGTGCCTCCTCTCCTCTAGTGTCTCCGCCTGTCTCCTCATCTCTGCTCTCCCTCTCCTCGTGTCTCTCTCCTCGTTGTGGTCTCCGCTGTCTCCTCTCTCCTCCTCTCCTCTGTGTCTCCTCTCCCCTTAGTGTCTCCGCTGTCTCCTCTCTCTGCTCTCCTCTCCTCTTGTCTCCTCTCCTCTTGTGTCTCCGCTGTCTCCTCCTCCTCTGTGCCTCCTCTCCTCTTAGTGTCTCCGCTGTCTCCTCTCTCTGCTCTGCTCTTCCTCTGTTCTCCTCTCCTCTTAGTGTCTCCGCTGTCTCTCTCCTCTGTGTCTCCTCTCCTCTTAGTGTCCTCCGCTGTCTCCTCTCTCTGCTCTCCTCCTCCTCTGTGCCTCCTCTCCTCTTAGTGTCTCCGCTGTCTCCTCTCTCTCTCTCCTCTCCTCTGTTTCTCCTCTCCTCTTATTGTCTCGCTGTCCTCCTCTCCTCTGTGCCTCCTCTCCTCTTGTTGTCTCACGTCTGTCTCCTCTCTCTGCTCTGCTCTCCTCTGTGTCTCCTCTCCTCTTAGTGTCTCCGCTGTCTCCTCTCCCTCTGTGTCCTCCTCTCCTCTTAGTGTCTCCGCTGTCCTCCCTCTCCTCTTGTGCCTCCTCTCCTCCTTAGTGTCTCACGCTGTCTCCTTCCTCTCCTCTCTGCTCTCCTCTGTGTCTCCTCTCCTCTTAGTGTCTCCGCTGTCTCTCCTCTCTCTGCTCTCCTCTCCTTCTGTGTCTCCCCTCGTCCTCTTAGTGTCCCTCCGCTGTCTCCTCTCGCTCGCTCTCCTCTCCTCTTGTGTCTCCTCCCTCTTAGCTGTCTCCGCTGTCTCCTTTCTCTCCTCCTCCTCTCCTCTGTGTCCTCTCTCCTCTTAGTGTCTCCGCTGTCTCCTCTCCTCTGTGTCTCCTCTCCTCTTAGTTGTCTCCGCTGTTCTCTCTCTGCCTCCTGTGTCTCCTCTCCTCTTAGTGTCTCCGCTGTCTCCTCTCTCTGCTCTGTCTCCTCTGTTGTCTCCTCTCCTCTTAGTGTCTCCGCTGTCTCTCCTCTGCTCTCCTCTCCGCTGTGTCTCCTCTCCTCTTAGTGTCTCCGCTGTCTCTCTCTCTGTCTCCTCTCCTCTGTGCCTCCTCTCCTCTTAGTGTCTCCGCTGTCCTCTCTCTCGGCTGCTTCTCCTCTCCTCTTAGTGTCTCCCTGACTCCTCTCTCTCCTCTCTATGTGTCTCCTCTCCTCTTAGTGTCTCCGCTGTCTCCTCTCTCTGCTCTCCTCTCCTCTGTGTCCTCCTCTCCTCTTAGTGTCTCCGCTGTCTCCTCTCTCTGCTCTCCTCTGTGTCTCCTCTCCTCTTAGTGTCTCCGCTGTCTCCCTCTCTCCTCTCCTCTGTGTCTCCTCTCCTCTTAGTGTCTCCGCTTCTCCTCTCTCTGCTCTCCTCTCTCTGTCTCCTCTCCTCTTAGTGTCTCCGCTGGTCTCCTCTCTCTGCTTTCCTCTCCTCTTTGTCTCCTCTCTCTTAGTGTCTCCGCTGTCTCCTCTCTCCTGCTCTCCTCTCCTCTGTGTCTCGCTGTCTCCTCTCTATCTCTCCTCTGTGCTCCTCTCTCTTAGTGTCTCCCCTGTCTCCTCTCCTCTGTGTCTCCTCTCCTCTTAGTGTCTCCTCTCTCTGCTCTCCTCTCCTCTGTGTCTATCCTTCTCCTCTTAGTGTCTCCGCTGTTCTCCTCTCTCTCCTCTCCTCTCCTCTCCTCTGTGTCTCTCTCCTCTTAGTGTCTCCGCTGTGCTCCTCTCCTCTGTGTCTCCTCTCCTCTTAGTGTCTCCGCTGTCTCCTCTCTCTCTCTCTCCTCTGTGCTCCTCTCCTCTTAGTGTCTCCGCTGTCTCCTCTCTCTGCTTCTCCTCTCCTCTGTGTCTCCTCTCCTCTTAGTGCTCGCGTCTTCCTCTCTCTCCTCTCCTCTGTGTCTCCTCTCCTCTTAGTGTCTCCGCTGTCTCCTCTCTCTTCTCTGGCTCTTCCTCTGTTCTCCTCTCCTCTTGTCTCCTCTCCCTGTCTCCTCTCCTCTGTGCTCCTCTCCTCTTAGTGTCTCCGCTGTCTCCTCTCTCTGCTCTCTCTCCTCTGTGTCTCCTCTCCTCTTAGTGTCTCCGCTGTCTCTCTCTCCTCTGTGTCTCCTCTCCTCTTAGTGTCTCCGCTGTCTCCTCTCTCTGCTCTCCTCTCCTCTGTGCTCTCCTTCCTCTTAGTGTCTCCGCTGTCTCCTCTCTCTGCTCTCCTCTCCTCTGTGTCTCCTCTCCTCTTAGTGTCTCCGCTGTCTCCTCTCTCTCCTCTCTTGCTCCTCTCCTCTTAGTGTCCCTCCGCTGTCTCCTCTCTCTGCTCTCTCTCCTCTGTGTCTCCTCTCCTCTTAGTGTCTCCGCTGTCTCCTCTCCTCTGTGTCTCCTCTCCTCTTAGTGTCTCCGCTGTCTCCTCTCCTCTGTGCCTCCTCTCCTCTTAGTGTCTCCGCTGTCTCCTCTCTTGCTCTGCTTCCTCTGTGTCTCCTCTCCTCTTAGTGTCTCCGCTGTCTCCTCTCTCTGCTCTCCTCTCCTCTGTGTCTCCTCTCCTCTTAGTGTCTCCGCTGTCTCCTCTCTCTCCTCTCCTCTCCTCTGTGTCTCCTCTCCTCTTATGTCTCCGCTGTCTCCCCTTGCTCCTCTCCTCTCCTCTGTGTCACCTCTCCTCTTAGTGTCTCCGCTGTCTCCTCTCTCTGCTCTCCTCCTCTGTGTCTCCTCTCTCTTAGTGTCTCCGCTGTCTCCTCTCTCTCCTCTCCTCTGTGCCCTCCTCCTCTTAGTGTCTCCGCTGTCTCTCTCTCTCTCTCTGCTCTCCTCTCCTCTGTGTCCTCCTCTCCTCTTAGTGTCTCCGCTGTCTCCTCTCTCTGCTCTCCTCTCCTCTGTGTCTCCTCTCCTCTTAGTGTCTCCGCTGTCTCCTCTCTCTCCTCTCCTCTGTGTCTCCTCTCCTCTTAGTGTCTCCGCTGTCTCCTCTCCTTCTGCTCCCTCTCCTCTTGCTCTCCTCTCCTCTTAGTGTCTCCTCTCTCTGCTCTCCTCTCCTCTGTGTCTCCTCTCCTCTTAGTGTCTCCGCTGTCTCCTCTCTCTCCTCTCCCTCTGTGCTCCTCTCTCTTATGTCCTCCGCTTTCTCCTCTCTCTCCTCTCCTCTCGCTGCTCTCTCTCCTCTTGTCTCCTCTCCTCTTAGTGTCTCCGCTGTCTCCTCTCTCTGCTCTCCTCTCCTCTGTGTCTCTCTCCTCTTGTGTCTCCGCTGTCTCCTCTCTCTGCTCTCCTCTCCTCTGTGTCTCCTCTCCTCTTAGTGTCTCCGCTGTCTCCCTCTCTCTCTCTCCTCTCCTCTGTCCTCTCTTCTCCGCTGTTCTCTCCTCTCCTCTGTTCTCTCCTCTCCTCTGAGTGTCTCCGCTGTCTCCTCTCTCTGCTCTCGCTCTCCTCTGTGCCTCCTCTCCTCTTAGTGTCTCCGCTGTCTCCTCTCTCCCTCTCCTCTGTCCTCCTCTCCTCTTAGTGTCTCCGCTGTCTCCTCCTCTCTCCTCTCCTCTGTGTCTCCTCTCCTCTTAGTGTCTCCGCTGTCTCCTCTCTCTGCTCTCCTCTCCTCTGTGTCTCCTCTCCTCTTAGGTGTCCTCCGCTGTCTCCTCTCTCCTTCCTCTCCTCTGTGTCTCCTCTCCTCTTAGTGTCTCCGCTGTCTCCTCTCTCTGCTCTCCTCTCCTCTGTGTCTCCTCTCCTCTTAGTGTCTCCTGTCTCCTCTTCTGCTCTCCTCTCCTCTGTGTCTCCTCTCCTCTTAGTGTCTCCGCTCTGTCTCCTCTCTTGCCTCCTCCTCTGTGTCTCCTCTCCTCTTAGTTCTCCGCTGTCTCCTCTCTCCTCCTCTCCTCGTGTCTCCTCTCCTCTTAGTGTCTCCGCTGTCTCCTCTCTCTGCTCTCTCTCCTCTGTGTCTCCTCTCCTCTTAGTGTCTCCGCTGTCTCCTCTCTTCTCCTCTCCTCTGTGTCTCCTCTCCTCTTAGTGTCTCCGCTGTCTCCCTCTCTCTCTCCTCTCCTCTGTGTCTCCTCTCCTCTTAGTGTCTCCGCTGTCTCCCCTCTCTCTGTGTCTCCTCTCCTCTTAGTGTCTCCGCTGTCCTCCTCTCCTCTGTGCTCCTCTCCTCTAGTGTCTCCGCTGTCTTCCTCTCTCTCTCTCTCCTCTGTGTCTCCTCTCCTCTTAGTGTCTCCGCTGTCTCCTCTCTCTGCTCTCCTCCTCTGTGTCTCCTTCTCCTCTTAGTGTCTCCGCTGTCTCCTCTCTCTGCTCTCCTCTCCTCTGTGCCTCCTCTCTCTAGTGTCTCCGCTGTCTCCTCTCTCTGCTCTCCTCTCCTCTCAGGTCTCCGCTGTCTCCTCCTCTCTCTCTCCTATGTGTCTCCTCTCCTCTTAGTGTCTCCGCTGTCTCCTCTCTCTGCTCTTCCTCTCCTCTGTGTCTCCTCTCCTCTTAGTGTCTCCGCTGTTCTCCTCTCTCTCTCTCCTCTGTGTCTCCTCTCCTCTAGTGTTCTCCGCTGTCTCCTCTTCTCGCTCCTCTCCTCTGTGTCTCCTCTCCTCTTAGTGTCTCCGCTGTCTCTCCTCTCTCTGCTCTCCTCTCCTCTGTGCTCCCTCTCCTCTTAGTGTCTCCGCTGTCTCCTCTCTCTCCTCTCCCTCTGTCTCCTCTCCTCTTAGTGTCTCCTCTCTCTCCTCTCCTGCTCTCCCTCCTCTTAGTGTCTCCGCTGTCTCCTCTCTCTGCCTCTCCTCTCCTTCTGTGTCTCCTCTCCTCTTAGTGTCTCCGCTGTCTCCTCTCTCGCTCTCCTCTCCTCTCTGTGTCTCCTCTCCTCTTAGTGTCTCCGCTGTCTCCTCTCTCTGCCTCTCCTCTCCTCTTGCCTCCTCTCCTCTTAGTGTCTCCGCTGTCTCCTCTCTCTGCTCTCCTCTCCTCGTGTCTCCTCTCCTCTTAGTGTCTCCGCTGTCTCCTCTCTCTGCTCCTCTCCTCTTGTGTCTCCGCTGTCTCCTCTCTCTCCTCTCCTCTGTGTCTCCTCTCTTCTTCGTCTCGCTTTCTCCTCTCCTTGTCTCTCCCTCCTCTTAGTGTCTCCGCTGTCTCCTCTCTCTGCTCTCCCTCCCTCTGTGTCTCCTCTCCTCTTAGTGTCTCCGCTGTCTCCTCTCTCTCGCTCTCTCTCCTCTCCTCTGTGTCCCTCTCCTCTTAGTGTCTCCTCTGTCTCCTCTCCTCTCGTGTCTCCTCTCCTCTTAGTGTCTCCGCTGTCTCCTCTCTTCCTCCTCTCCTCTTGTGCCTCCTCTCTCTTAGTGTCTCCGCTTGTCTCCTCTCTCTGCTCTCCTCTGTGTTCTCCTCTCCTCTTTAGTGTCTCCGCTCTCTCCCTCTCTCTCCTCTCCTCTGTCTTCCTCCTCTCCTCTTAGTGTCTCCGCTGTCTCCTCTCTCTGCTCTCCCTCTCCTCTGTGTCTCCTCCCTCTTAGTGTCTCCCGCTGTCTCCTCCTCCTCTGTGCCTCCTCTCCTCTTAGTGTCTCCGTTCTCCTCTCTCTGCTCTCCTCTCCTCTGTGTCCTCCTCTCCTCTTAGTGTCTCCGCTGTCTCCTCTCTCTGCTCTCCTCTCCTCGTGTCCTTTCCTCTCCTCTAGTGTCTCCGCTGTCTCCTCTCCTCTTGTGCCTCCTCTCCTCTTAGTGTCTCCGCTGTCTCCTCTCTCTGCTTGCTCTCTCTTCTCCTCTCTCTAGTGTCTCTCGCTGTCTCCTCTCCTCTGTGTTCCTCTCCCTCTTAGTGTCCTCTCGCTGTCTCCTCTCCTCTGTGCCTCCTCTCCTCTTTAGTGTCTCCGCTGTCTCCTCTCTCTGCTCTCTCTCCTCTGTGTCCTCTCCTCTTAGTGTCTCCCTGTCTCCTCTCTCTGCTCTCCTCTCCTCTGTGTCTCCTCTCCTTCTTAGTGTCTCCGCTGTCTCCTCTCTCTGCTCTCCTCTCCTCTGTGTCTCCTCTCCTCTTAGTGTCTCCGCTGTCTCCTCTCTCTGCTCTCCTCTCCTCTGTGCTCCTCTCCTCTTAGTGTCTCCGCTGTCTCCTCTCTCTTCTCTCCTCCCTCCTGCTGTGTCTCCTCTCCTCTTAGTGTCTCCGCTGTCTCTCTCTCTCCTCTCCTCTCTCTGCTCCTCCTCTCCTCTGTGCCTCCTCTCCTCTTAGTGTCTCCGCTGTCTCCTCTCTCTGCTCTCCTCTCCTCTGTGTCTCCTCTCCTCTTAGTGTCTCCGCTGTCTCCTCTCTCTGCTCTCCTCTCCTCTGTGTCTCCTCTCCTCTAGTGTCTCCGCTGTCTCCTCTCTCTCCTCCCTCTGTGCCTCCTCTCTACTTAGTGTCGTGTGCTCTCCGCTGTCTCCTCTCTCTGCTCCCTCTCCTCTGTGTTCCTCTCCTCTTAGTGTCTCCGCTGTCTCCCTCTCCTTCTTTTTTTTCCCTTCGCTCGCTGTATCTCCTCTGCTCTCCTCTCCTCCTTCCTTCGCTCTTATCTCTGCTCTCCTGCTCCTCTCCTCTGTGCTCCTCTCCTCTTATGGTCTCCGCTGTCTCCTCTCTCTCCTCTCCTCTGTGTCTCCTCTCCTCTTAGTGTCTCCGCTGTCTCCTCTCTCTGCTCTCCTCTCCTCTCTGCTCATCCTCTCCTCTTAGTGTCTCCGCTGTCTCCTCTCTCTGCTCCCTCTCCTCTGTGTCATCCTCTCCTTCTTAGTGTCTCCGCTGTCCCTCTCTTCCTCTCCTCTTGCTCTCCTCTCGCTCTTAGTGTCTCCGCTTTCTCCTCTCTCTCCTCTCCTCTCTCTGCTCTCCTCTCCTCTGTGTCTCCCTCCTCTTAGTGTCTCCGCTGCATCTCCTCTCTCTGCTCTCCTCTCCTCTGTGTCTCCTCTCCTCTTAGTGTCTCCGCTGTCTCCTCTCTCCTCTCTTCTCCTCTGTGTCTCCTCTCCTCTCTGTGTCTCCGCTGTCTCCTCTCTCTGCTCTCCTCTCCTCTGTGTCTCCTCTCCTTAGTGTCTCCGCTGTCTCCTCTCTCTGCTCTCCTCTCCTCTGTGTCTCCTCTCCTCTTAGTGTCTCCGCTGTCTCCTCTCTCTCCTCTCCTCTGTGTCTCCTCTCCTCTTAGTGTCTCCGCTGTCTCCTCTCTCTGCTCTGCTCTCCTCTGTGTCTCCTCTCCTCTTAGTGTCTCCGCTGTCTCCTCTCTCTGCTCTCCTCTCCTCTGTGTCTCCTCTCCTCTTAGTGTCTCCTCTCTCTCCTCTCCTCTGTGTCTCTTCCTCTTAGTGTCTCCGCTGTCTCCTCTCCTCTGTGTCTCCTCTCCTCTTAGTGTCTCCGCTGTCTCCTCTCTCTGCTCTGATCTCCTCTGTGTCTCCTCTCCTCTTAGTGTCTCCGCTGTCTCCTCTCTCTGCTCTCCTCTCCTCTCTGCTCTCCTCTCCTCTTAGTGTCTCCTCTCTCTGCTCTCCTCTCCTCTCTGCTCTCCTCTCCTCTTAGTGTCTCCTCTCTCTGCTTCCTCTCCTCTCTGCTCTCCTCTCCTCTTAGTGTCTCCTCTCTCTGCTCTCCTCTCCTCTCTGCTCTCCTCTCCTCTTAGTGTCTCCGCTGTCTCCTCTCTCTCCTCTCCTCTCCTCTCTGCTCTCCTCTCCTCTTAGTGTCTCCTCTCTCTGCTCTCCTCTCCTCTCTGCTCTCCTCTCCTCTTAGTGTCTCCGCTGTCTCCTCTCCTCTCCTCTCCTCTCCTCTCCTCTCCTCTCCTCTCCTCTCCTCTCCTCTCCTCTCCTCTCCTCTCCTCTCCTCTCCTCTCTCCTCTCCTCTCCTCTCTGCTCTCCTCTCCTCTTAGTGTCTCCGCTGTCTCCTCTCTCTCCTCTCTGCTCTCCTCTCCTCTTAGTGTCTCCTCTCTCTGCTCTCCTCTCCTCTCTGCTCTCCTCTCCTCTTAGTGTCTCCTCTCTCTGCTCTCCTCTCCTCTCTCCTCTCCTCTCCTCTTAGTGTCTCCGCTGTCTCCTCTCTCTCCTCTCCTCTTAGTGTCTCCGCTGTCTCCTCTCTCTGCTCTCCTCTCCTCTCTGCTCTCCTCTCCTCTTAGTGTCTCCTCTCTCTGCTCTCCTCTCCTCTCTGCTCTCCTCTCCTCTTAGTGTCTCCTCTCTCTGCTCTCCTCTCCTCTCTGCTCTCCTCTCCTCTTAGTGTCTCCTCTCTCTGCTCTCCTCTCCTCTCTGCTCTCCTCTCCTCTTAGTGTCTCCTCTCTCTGCTCTCCTCTCCTCTCTGCTCTCCTCTCCTCTTAGTGTCTCCTCTCTCTGCTCTCCTCTCCTCTCTGCTCTCCTCTCCTCTTAGTGTCTCCTCTCTCTGCTCTCCTCTCCTCTCTGCTCTCCTCTCCTCTTAGTGTCTCCGCTGTCTCCTCTCTCTGCTCTCCTCTCCTCTCTGCTCTCCTCTCCTCTTAGTGTCTCCTCTCTCTGCTCTCCTCTCCTCTTAGTGTCTCCTCTCTCTGCTCTCCTCTCCTCTGTGCCTCCTCTCCTCTTAGTGTCTCCTCTCTCTGCTCTCCTCTCCTCTTAGTGTCTCCTCTCTCTGCTCTCCCCTCCTCTGTGCCTCCTCTCCTCTTAGTGTCTCCGCTGTCTCCTCTCTCTGCTCTCCTCTCCTCTGTGCCTCCTCTCCTCTTAGTGTCTCCGCTGTCTCCTCTCTCTGCTCTCCTCTCCTCTCCTCTTAGTGTCTCCTCTCTCTGCTCTCCTCTCCTCTGTGTCTCCTCTCCTCTTAGTGTCTCCGCTGTCTCCTCTCTCTGCTCTCCTCTCCTCTGTGCCTCCTCTCCTCTTAGTGTCTCCGCTGTCTCCTCTCTCTGCTCTCCTCTCCTCTGTGCCTCCTCTCCTCTTAGTGTCTCCGCTGTCTCCTCTCTCTGCTCTCCTCTCCTCTTAGTGTCTCCGCTGTCTCCTCTCCTCTGTGTCTCCTCTCCTCTTAGTGTCTCCGCTGTCTCCTCTCTCTGCTCTCCTCTCCTCTGTGCCTCCTCTCCTCTTAGTGTCTCCGCTGTCTCCTCTCTCTGCTCTCCTCTCCTCTGTGTCTCCTCTCCTCTTAGTGTCTCCGCTGTCTCCTCTCTCTGCTCTCCTCTCCTCTGTGTCTCCTCTCCTCTTAGTGTCTCCGCTGTCTCCTCTCTCTGCTCTCCTCTCCTCTGTGTCTCCTCTCCTCTTAGTGTCTCCGCTGTCTCCTCTCTCTGCTCTCCTCTCCTCTGTGCCTCCTCTCCTCTTAGTGTCTCCGCTGTCTCCTCTCTCTGCTCTCCTCTCCTCTGTGTCTCCTCTCCTCTTAGTGTCTCCGCTGTCTCCTCTCTCTCCTCTCCTCTGTGCCTCCTCTCCTCTTAGTGTCTCCGCTGTCTCCTCTCTCTGCTCTCCTCTCCTCTGTGCCTCCTCTCCTCTTAGTGTCTCCGCTGTCTCCTCTCTCTGCTCTCCTCTCCTCTGTGTCTCCTCTCCTCTTAGTGTCTCCGCTGTCTCCTCTCTCTGCTCTCCTCTCCTCTGTGTCTCCTCTCCTGTCTCCCCTCTCATTGCCCCCTTTCAGTGTCTACTTGGTGTCCTCTGTGTCCTCTCGGTGTTTCCTGTCTCTTCTAACTGTATCCCCTCTCTGTCTCCTGTGTCTCTCCTCATGTGTGTGTGTTATGGATCCCCATTAGCTGCTGCCAAGGCAAAATTAAGGCAGTTTTTACAATTTTAAAAACTTTACAATGCATTCACAGATTTCACAACACACTGTGTGCCCTCAAGCACTCCATCCCTACCACATGTGTACTTGTTTGTATAGTGCGTATGTTATTGTATATGCATGTGTCTGTGCCTATGTGTGCTGCTTCACAGTCCCCGCTGTTCCATAAGGTGTATTTCCATCAGCTTTTTCCATCTGATTCCAAATAACATTTTATTGGTCACATACAAATGGTTAGCAGATGTTAATGCGAGTGTAGCAAAATGCTTGTTTAAAAAAAATTACTATAGGACGGTAGGAGCAAAATGGGTCGTGGTCGGCTTTGCCGAAGGGAGGGCCTTGTATACATCGCGGAAGTTAGAGTAGCAGTGATCCAGTGGATTGCCTGCACGAGTGCTGCAATCAATATGCTGATAGAAATGAGGTAGCCTTCTCAAATTTCCTTTGCTAAAATCCCCAGTTACAATAAATGCCGCCTCAGGATATATGGTTTGCATAGAGTCCAGTGAAGTTCCTTGAGGGCTATCGTGGTATCTGCTTGAGAGGGGGATATACACGGCTGTGACAATAACCGACGAGAATTCTTTGGAGATATGGTTGGCATTTGATTGTAAGGAATTCTAGGTCAGGTGAGCAAAAGGACTTGAGTTCCTGTATGTTATGATTACACCATGAGTCGTTAAAATTAAGCATACACCCCCGCCCTTCTTCTTCCCAGAGATGTTTATTTCTGTCGACGCGACGCATGAAGAATCCCGGTGGCTGTACCGACTAGGAGAACATATCCCGAGAGAGCCATGTTTCCGTAAAACAGTGTCACGGCTGTTGAAAGCAGAGGACCAAGGTGCAGCGTGGTTGAGCGTAATTATTTATTATTAAATCAAAATGACGCCGAACAAAACAATAAACACTACAAAAACAAACCGTGAAGCTCAAAGGCTATGTGCCCTAAACAAAGTCAACTTCCCACCAAGACAGGTGGGATAAAAGGGCTACCTAAGTATGGTTCCCAATCAGAGACAACGATAGACAGCTGTCCCTGATTGAGAACCATACCCGGCCAAAACATAGAAATAGAAAATCATAGAAACACAAAACATAGAATGCCCACCCCAACTCACGCCCTGACCAAACCAAAATAGAGACATAAAAAGGATCTCTAAGGTCAGGGCGTGACAGTACCCCCCCCCAAAGGTGCGGACTCCGGCCGCAAAACTCAACCTATAGGGGAGGGTCTGGGTGGGCATCTATCCGCGGTGGCGGCTCTGGCGCGGGACGCAGAGCCCGCTCCACCGCTGGCTCACCCCACTTTGGTGGCACCTCTGGTGCGGGGACCCTCGCCGCCGACCCCGGACTGGGGACCCTCGTAGCGGGCCCCCGGACTGGGGACCCTCGTTGCGGGCCCCGGACTGGGGACCCTCGTTGCGGGCCCCGGACTGGGCACCCTCGTTGCGGGCCCCGGACTGGGCACCCTCGTTGCAAGCCCTGGACTGAGCACCCTCCCTCCGGGCCCCGGACTGGGCACCCTCGCTGCAGGCCCCGGACTGGGAACCCTCGTTGCGGGCCTCGGACTGGGCACCCTCGCTGGGGGTTCCGGACTGGTAACCGTTGCTGGAGGCTCCGGACTGGAGGCCGTTGCTGGAGGCTCCGGACTGGAGGCCGTCGCTGGAGGCTCCGGACTGGAGGCCGTCGCTGGAGGCTCCGGACTGGTAACCGTCGCTGGAGGCTCCGGACTGGAGAACGTCGTTGGAGGCTCCGGACTGGAGGCCGTGGCTGGAGGCTCCGGACTGGAGGCCTTCGTTGGAGGCTTCGTGCCATGACTCCTCACTGGAGGCTTCGTGCCATGGATCATCACTGGAGGCTTCTTGCCATGGATCATCACTGGAGGCTTCGTGCCATGGATCATCACTGGAGGCTTCTTGCCATGGATCATCACTGGAGGCTTCTTGCCATGGATCATCACTGGAGGCTTCGTGCCATGGATCATCACTGGAGGCTTCTTGCCATGGATCATCACTGGAGGCTTCGTGCCATGGATCATCACTGGAGGATTTGTGCCATGGATTAACACTTGAGGCTTCGTGCCATGGATCATCACTGGAGGGAGGAGACGTATGGGCAGTCTGGTAAATTGAGCTGTCACTGGGCTCACCAGGCTGGGGAGACACACAGGAGGATTAATTCTAGGAGCAGGCACAGGACTCACCAGGCTGGAGAGACATACAGGAGGCCCTGTCCTAGGCAGAGGCACCGGATACACTGGGCCGTGGAGGCGCACTGGAGGGCTCGAGCTAGGAGCCTGCACAACCCGTCCTGGCTGGATGGTTACTTTCGCCCTGCAGATGCGGGGCGCAGGTACAGGACGAACTGGGCTGTGCAGACGCACCGGAGACACAGTGCGCAGAGCCGGCGCAGGATATCCTGGGCTGAGGAGACGCACTGGAGGTCTGGAGAGCAGGGCTGGCACAGCCCTTCCTGGCTGGATGCTCACCATAGCCCGGCAGATGCGGGGAGCTGGAATGTAGCGCACCGGGCTATGCACGCGCACTGGAGACACCGTGTGCTCCACCGCATAACACGGTGCCTGACCAGTACGACGCTCGCCACGGTAAGCATGGGGAGTTGGCTCAGGTCTCCAACCTGACTCAGCCACACTCCCTGTGTGCCCCCACCCCCAATTGCTGCCGCTCTGCTTTCGCCTTCCATAATGCTTCCACTTGTTCCCATGGAAGGCGATCCCTTCCGGCCAGGATCTCCTCCCATATCCATTCCTCCTTTCTACCACGCTGCTTGGTCCGTTGGTGGTGGGAAGTTCTGTAACGCTCGTCTGATGAAGGAGTGGACCAAAGCGCAGCGTGGTATGTGTTCATTTAAATCTGAACACTAGAACAAAAATAACAAAGCGAGAAACGAACAAAGGATCCGCTTCGAGGAAGTCATATTCCTGGTCGTAATGTTGGTAAGTTGACGTCACTCTGATATCCAATAGTTCTTCCCGGCTGTATGTATTAACACTTCAGATTTTCTGGGCCATCAATGTAAGAAAGATTTCATTAAAAAAACGAAATACTGCATAGTTTCCTAAGGACTAGAAGCGAGGCAACCCTCTCTGTCGGCCCCATCTTGATAATAACTGCTTTCATCAGTTACTTGATGTGGAATAGAGTTCCATGTAGTCATGGCTCTATGTAGCACTTTGCACATCCCTTAGTCTGTTTCTGGACTTGGGGACTGTGAAGAGATCCCTGGTGGCATGTATTGTGGGGTGTGCATGGGTGTCCGAGCTGTGTGCCAGTAGTTCAAACAGACAGCTCGGTGCATTCAACATGTCAATACCTCTCACAAATACAAGTAGTGATGAAATCAATCTCTCCTCCACTTTGAGCCTGTGTACATCCTATGGCCAGCCGTGCTGCCCTATTCTGAGTATATTGCAATTTTCCTAAGTTCCTTTTCCTAAGTCCTGTGGCACCTGACCACAGGACTGAATCTCTCCTGTCTCCTCTGCTCTCTGTGTCGTCTCTTCACAGTGTCTCATCTCAGTAGTCCGTCTGGTCTACGGTCCTGAAGGAACAAGAGTAGGAACCATGTTGTTGGGACATGGCCCTATCACCACAGAGGGTGTGTTTGTTTTAGCGCAGTAGTAGCTTGGACATTCAGGGAGTTGGATCTCAGAGTGAATTTGATCAAACTGAAGGCAGAGGTTCAAAGACCACAACGCCTTTGGCTTAAAACCAACTACGGCTAGTACCACTGTATATTTGGCAGGGATTTCTCCATGCATCTGTGGACACAGAATTGAGATGTCTTTGTATTTTTATTTATTTAACTAGGCAAGTCAGTTAAGAACACATTCTTATTTACAATGACTGCCCTATCACGGCCAGTTGTCATACAGCCTGGAATTGAACCAGGGTCTGTAGTGATGCCTCTAGCACTGAGATGCAGTGCCTTAGCCCATTGCACCACTTGGGAGCCACTGAATAGACCGGATCTGTTGACTATGTGCAACACACATATATACACAGGTTCTGACCTCACTGTAAGTTATGCATGAACACTGGCGCCAAGGAAACAGCAAAATAATTAATTATAAAAGTATTTCTGTTAATTGTTAGTTAGTAATTAATGAGCTAACCTTTGGAGGGACATTATTCATGTTGCGTTTGCATATATGAATATTCACACACTAATTATCTCCCTTGAGGAAACACGTCTCTGTCCACACACACACACACACACACACTTTCTCTACCGTCATCTTTCTGTCTGATAGTGGGCAGCTCTAAGCCGATAATGGTGGTGTGTGTGAGTACAGGGTTATCATGCTCCCATTATATATCACTAAGTACCTGAGTACCTGAGAGCTTTTTCCTGCAATCTAGAGTCTTAGAATTAAGCATAATTCTATGTCGATGTCTTTCTGCATAGGGTATTAACATAACACTTTACCTGTTCAATTGTAATTTTAATGATGGTGTCATTCTGACTGTTGTAAATCACACATCTCAATATATATATTGTATGTATATATATATATATATATATATATATATATATATATACATACATACATACATGCCTAGGATATTACATTACAACCCAGTACATGGGATCTTACCACACATCAATACAGGCCCATATCATGACATCATAATTAATATACATATATTATCATAAAGTGCCAGATTACATTTAATCTAAGTATACCTCTTAAGCTGTCTGTATCCTCCTGACTGGTGGTATTTAAAAAAAAAAGAAACTAATTATTTCTCCTCAAATCTGTGTAAAAGATTGAAAGGAATGTGAATCATTCAGTAATTGCTTGCTTTTCTAAATTATAGTAAATTTGCCAAGATGGTTAGACGAGCTAACTTGATTGATTGCCTATCTAGCTGGCTAAAGCCAACGTCATAGAAGTACTAAGGGTCAGGTATTACAGAGAAACAACAAAACGTTTTATTTATTCATCAACGAGTCAATAGGCTACATACGTAGCTTAATCAAATGAATACAAACATACCTCCTGCAATCCCATCACCGGCAGCTAAAATCAAATGCTGTGTGTCACTCTACACTCTCTCGCCACCTCCATACTGTCCGCACACACTACACTAGGCAAACCTTTTCTCCATAAGGCACCTTGAAAGGAACCACTTACTATGAAGAATAGGAGGGTGGGTACAGTCAGTGTGACTCAAAATATACCCAAAATATCGCTGACAGATCTTTTAATAAGATCTGCATGGGCTTCAATGTTTAGTTATTAATTTAACATCTAAAAAAAAAAATCATAATGGACAAATCTGAGGGGGTATGTGCCCTTATCCCCTATTCAGTGACGCCTCTGTGTGTGTATTTGCTTGCTTGTGTGTACACTGCATATCATAGCCATCTAGGAAACAACATTGTGTCACGGATCCCCCCGGTACTGCTGCTCATTCCTTTCACCAGCTCCTGAGATCTACCTCACCAGCCTTCTAGGCGTCACTGAACTGGATCATTACTACCAACCCTGGACTATCTTGTTTCATTACGCACACCTGGTTCCCATTCCCCCTGATATACACATACTAATATGTGCCCTCTGTTCTCCATTGTCCTTGTCGGTTATTGTTACCATGTCCATTTGTCGTGTGAGTACCTGTGCTATTGCATCAGCTTCCATGCTACGTGTTATTGTGCACTTATTTTATGGGTCTCGTCCTGTGTATTTAGAGGTTTACACCTTGCTCTTTTGTTTGGGTGGCGATAATAAAACCCCCTATTACGTATTCCTGTGCCTGTCCCCAATCATTATACAATGTGACAGAATAACCGACCCACTAAATGGAAACAGCAGGCAAGACCGAGCTGTCGAACATCGTAGAAACCCTACAGCATCAAGAGGACTGTCTCCAGATTCGGCAGTGCCATGGACAGCGTGCTGGCAACCATCCTGCGTTTGGAGGGGAATGTGCAGTCCCTCCTGTCTCCGGCACCAGCCCCCACACCAATACCTGCCTCCGTCCCATCTGAGCTGGTCTGCAGAATACCCCTGTCCATCCCGGTGCGCTTTGACGGCGCTCCAGCGAGATGCAAGGGATTCCTTCTGCAATGCGACCTGTAGCTCACTCGCTACGCCGAAGATGTCTCCGGGAGTGACAGGGTTGCCACCGTCATCTCAGCATTGACCAGACAGGCCCAGGACTGGGGCGCCGCGATCTGGGAAACAGACGGACCCGAGGTCGAGTCCTACGAGCAGCTCACCCTCTTCCCCTCAGTGTTTGATCATCTTGTGGAGGGCCAAGAGAGGCGTGAACGCCTACTCTGACTACGCCAGGGAGCTAAGACCGCCTCGGAGTTTGCTCTGGAGTTCCAGACCATCGCGGCCTCCACCGGATGGAACGAGTCGGCTCTGGCCAACGTGTTCCGCAGCGGACTGCGGGAGGAGGTACAGATGGAGTTAGCCTGCCGTGATGACAACCTGTCACTCGACCAGCTCATCAGCATCGCGATTTGTTTGGTCAACCTCCTGCAGTCCTGGCGAAGACCCGAGTGGAATCCGGAGCCCATGGCTACATCTGTAGCCGTCAGCCATCAGCTGATGGAGGTGGGTTCTGAATGTTTGCCCGAGGCAGAGTGTAAGAAAAAGAGGAATCTGGGCCTCTGCTCCTATTGTGGAGAAAGGAGTCATTTCTCACCAACCTGCCCTCTATCCACTAATATGGGAGGGGGTAACAAGCCAGGGAATTCTCCTGCTCCAACCCAGGTAGGATGCAAGATCTGCCCTCCTTTTCTGTCAACTCAACCAGTGTATTCCCATTTAAATTTCCTGAATACCCTAGCCCCTCACTCCTGTTAGCTCTGATTTTGAATCCGGAGCTGCCGGGAATCTTTGGTTCCCCTACAGTCACCCATTCCGGTTCGAGCCCTGGATAATCGTCCAATAGCGACAGGGCTCGTACATCACATCACTGTTCCCATTTCTCTGCTGACCCATGGCACTCATTTAGAACAGATCACCTTTTTGATTATAGTCACCCCCACACACCCGGTTGTTTTAGGTTTCCTCTGGTTGTGTTGGCATAAGCTTCATATTTCCTGGTCCGAGGGGAGACTGCTGGGTTGGTCGCAGGAGTGCCAGGGGAGGTGTCCCGCGGTGTCTGTCAACACCACTATGGAGGAAAGTCCAGACCACACCCCTCAAGTGGAGTTACCGAAAGGAGAGTACATGTCTATCCCTTCTCCTATGTGGAGACCGAGGTCATGGAGACCTACGTACAGGACAGCCTCTAGCAGGGTTTATCCTCCCCTCTACGCCACCAGCCTCATCAAGCTTCTTTTTTGTTATAAATAAAGATGAGGGAATGCGCCCCTGCATTGATTATCGAACTCTGAATAAAGCCACCGCTCAGCTATCCTTTACCCCTCATCCCAACCATCATCGAACAAATGCACGGGGCGCAGTACTTCACGAAAATGGACGTGAAGTCCTGGATTCGAGGCGTCGGATGGGGTGTCTCCAGTACCTCATCAACTGGGAGGGGTAAGGCCCAAAGAAGTGCTGGGTTCCTGCGTTGGACATCCTGGATGATTCACTGACCAGGGATTTTCACTGTCGTGCAACGTGTCCCTGTGGTCGTCCCAAAGGCCGGTGTTGTCCCGCTGCTGGTGCAGCACGTTGGGGGGGTACTGTCACGGATCCCTTGGGATTGGGATGTTCCCCAATGCTAGAAGGGGGGCCTTGGGATGTTCCCCAATGCTAGAAGGGGGGCCTTGGGATGTTCCCCAATGCTAGAAGGGGGGCCTTGGGATGTTCCCCAACATGAGTGAAACAGTTTGGGAACCCTGAAGTGAAACAGTTTGGGGGCCTGAGTGAAACAGTTTGGGAATCCTGAAGCTTTAGAGTCAAGGGAAGTGTTTCCTGACAATAAAGACATACCTTCTCTTAGGTGAACTGAGCGCTGTGTTCAGCTTCATGAAACCGAGTACAGATAACATTATTTATCATACAGATTAGATAAGGTACACTAATCAATATCATTGATAAGCACAGACAAGTCCCACTGAACACACACACACACACTGATATTTCAGATCAAAAGTACTGGTAGCTAGTACTTAAGATGTTATATTGTTGGTTGGTGTGACCTCAATAAGGATGATTGAATCTCACTGTTAGTGTCATATCTCCCTGCCTCTGGTCATGAGCCGTCTGGCCGTTGCCGAGAACCACATACTGAATTTTTAACAGGGTCCTCAGCATTAAAATACAATTTCTTGGCCATATCTAGACGTCGGATAAGAACGAGACTAGTCCATAAAGTGACCATTAGACTTGACATGTTTCAGACTGAATAAGTTTGTAGGGGCAACAGTTTTGATTAAATGTATAATTTATCGCTCTATCATGCTCTTTTCTGTACATTAAGAACCAACAATGTGATACCTTTTTGTAAAATTTCTGACAACGCCAACATCTTTTTTAGCTGAAGCTCAGAGATCTGACACCGGGTCGGTTGCTCGGCAACACAGCTACTTGCTCTATGCTGCCAGTCAAGAGTATGGAACATACCTATGCTACTGTGTATATATATCTGTCTATATGGTGGTATTCAAGCTGAGGTTAACACCCTAATTTCGCCCCCCGCCCCCCCCCCCCCCCTGAGGTTAACACCCTAATTATCATTTTTTTAAATCCCCATTAAAATCTATCAGTTCCATCTATCAGTTCCATCTAGAGATTTTTTTTGCATTGGTTGAGTCTCAATCCACCACATACGCCTGTTTCGCACTTCCTCTGCAGTGAAAGCTGACAGCGCTAGAGCGGTGTTTGTCAGACCCAGAGACATCCCAACAATCGGTCTTCTCACAAAATTGCCTGTTGCGTCCGAACGGTTTGGCCTACACACTATGATCCCTCTGTGGAAGGGTGAGAGTCTCACAAACACGTACATATCGGTTGTTTTGCGTTAGGATGCCCACAGGCTTCACTGAATGTATCCCGGTACCAGTTAAACAAATTAATGGAAATACATAGACTGACGAAAATAAAGGATTAAGTACATAAAAAAGGATATACATAATTTTTCATGATCTTTCTTATCTCTCGGATATAGGACAGACACTTCAGAACAAACTTATTTTGGATTGTTTTTTGGGGGACTATCTGTGATTCAATGCGTTTGTACGGGCTAAGGCAAAATACAATATTTCATCAAATCATTTTTGTATGTATTTTTCTTGTACTTCAAGGGTTCTTAAAATTCAATATCAAATATCTTAGTAACCCCCTCCCCCTGGATTAGCTAGGTAGCTAGCTAGTCCAGCAGTTAGCGTCTGCAGCTAGCGAACACCAGTCAGTTGAAATCTAGCTAACAGGCAAAGGAAGGTAGCTAGTCAATAAATGTGGTTTTGTTTCAATTAGCTAGGTATCTAACTTGCTAGCTAGCTAACATAAAATTATACCAGTCAGATGAGAGCTAACATTGGATAGGTAGCTAACCAACAAGCAAGGAGTGCTAGCTATATTTTGCCAAATAAGCTTTTTCATATAAGGCTGTATTCATAATGTGTAAATTGCTGACCTAGACTTCTTGCGTGTAATCAAAGCACAAACAAATATGCACAAATAAGCATCCTTGGCTGCTATGATAGCCAGCTAACGTTAGCTAGGTAATGTTAGCCAACGTAAGACTGTAACATTAGCTGTCGCGTATGACCAGTTCATGCACCAAAATATATCATACTTTCTTACACAAAACATAGCTAGCTATCCTTAGTTATGTTATGTTTAAAACCCTGCAAACTTTGGGAAACTGACAAGCTGCCCACATTCATTTGCATTGCTAGCTACAATCAATGAGATGCATTGATCACGTTTACTACCAAACTAGCTAGTTAGGTAGCCAATGTTACCCCAACAAGACTGTACCAACTCAATGTTTAATATATTATAGCTACATTCTTCCACAAAACATACAGTAGCTGGCTAAATTGGTTCAAAGCAGGATCAAAGCCAAGTTTTGGGAAACTGTCACACTGCTAGCTAGCTACCTTACAATGCATGTAATGGGCATTGCAAAACGGTCTAGCTACTCCATAGACAAAGCTACGGTAAGACAAGGTACCCAGATTTCAGACAGGACAAACACCACATTTCCTCGACGAAGAACAACCAAGACCACAACACAAACCATAGTCGAGAAAACAAATAGCTTTGTTAAGAAACAGTAAGCTAGTTATGAACTACGTGAACGACCGACTCACATCGGTCTTATGTAGCAAAATTAGAAATTGCGTTTTTTACATTGGATAAAAGTAGAGACACAGAGTTAAAAACATTTATATCATACATTACAGTCGAGGAACAATAGGAAATTAATTTTGCTTTGAAAGTTGATTAACTTGTCACCTCACTTTTGAGAAAATGGCCTCAAAAGTGAGTTTGGTACTGTTTTTGGAGAGCTACTAATCAAATCAAATCAAATTGTATTTGTCAAATACACATGGTTAGCAGATGTTAATACGAGTGTAGCGAAATGCTTGTGCTTCTAGTTCCGACAATGCAGTAATAACCAACGAGTAATCTAACCTAACAATTCCACAACTACTACCTTATACACACAAGTGTAAAGGGATAAAGAATATGTACATAAAGATATATGAATGAGTGATGGTACAGAACGGCATAGGCAAGATGCAGTAGATGGTATAGAGTACAGTATATACATATGAGATGAGTAATGTAGGGTATATAAACATAAAGTGGCATAGTTTAAAGTGGCTAGTGATACATGTATTACATAAAGATGGCAAGATGCAGTAGATGATAGAGTACAGTATATACATATACATATGAGATGAGTAATGTAGGGTATGTAAACATTATATTAAGTGGCATTGTTTAAAGAGTCGTACTACTACTACTATTACTATTGGAGAGCTCTTCTTTGTGTACACCCATTCAGCAGCGTTCACACCCTTTTAAGCTTTAGTCCCACCCATCTCTTTAAGGGTTGATCTCAGTGTTCTGTACTAACAACAGCAGTCAAGCACCCATGCTAACTTGCTAGCTACTTTCAGACACAAACGACAGAACAGCTCACTGAACATTACTCGCCGTAGCAATGCTGGTTAGGCTGTTATGTTATCCAGAGCGTTGGTGACTGCAACTGTGCTGTCAGATTGTTCGTTCGTAAATTCAAAATGTTGCGCTCTCGGAGCGTTCAGAGTGCTCTGTCTCTGTCTCTCTCTCGCTGTCTCTGTCTCTCTCTCTCTCTCTTTCTCTCTGTCTCTCTGTCACTCACTCACACACACACCAGGTGGCCGATGAGTAGGGTTGATCCGAACGTTCGGACCAATGGCAGTCAAGCATCCAAGCTAACTGGCTAACATTGGCTAGCTTGCTAGCAACTTCCAGACACATAATGAGAGAACACCCCATTCTGACCATTTTACTCTCCCTAGCAGAGCTGGTTAGACTGTTTTCTTGTTTTCCAGAGCGTTAGTGACTAACTGTGCTGCTGGCAACATTTGAATTACACTTTTTTGCCAACGTTTACTGATACATATTCAACGGGTGTTGAGTGGTTCATCAGTTATTCTGCACTCTAGCACACTCGGACAAGAGTGCACTGAAATCAGAGTAGATGGCCAGACTGAATTTACGAACGCACCCAAAAAGGTTACTTGCATAGTGGAGTCTTTTTTAAAGACATGTAGCTAGGTAAATAATTAACCATAATCCCAACTCATGATGTTACTACCCTGCATGAATCTGCAGGTAGCTAACCATCCAGGTTAGGTTATAGCTAGTCAAGCAAATGGCTCTTTCTGTCAAAATTAGAAACGCGTAATATCTGAAAACGTAGCTAGCTAGACTATCTTATACATCATTCATGGTTGGATGTGTCTCGTGTCGGATGCCATGGTTGCCCTTAGTTTGAAGATGTAATCAGGAGACAGGTGTTTTCTCCATCTTAGCTATCAGACTCTAATTCCACTGATTTCAAAGCTCGGTGCTCCAGAAAGTGGAGAGCAACACTTATGCAGTTTTAATCTTTTTAGGGATAGGGGGCAGCATTTTCACTTTGGATGAATAGCGTGCCCAGAGTGAACTGCCTCCTACTCTGTCCCAGATGCTAATATATGCATAGTATTAATACTATTGGATAGAAAACACTCTGAAGTTTCTAAAAGTGTTTGAATGATATCTGTGAGTATAACAGAACTCACGTGGCAGGCAAAAACATGAGAAAAAATCCAAACAGGAAGTAGGTATTCTGAGGCGGGTCGATTTTCAACTCATCGCCTATTGAAATCCCAGTGGGATATGGATCTGTTTACACCTCCTACGCCTTCCACTAGATGTCAACAGTCTGTAGAACGTTGAATGAAGCTTCTACTGTGATGTTGAGCCGGATGGGAGCTGTTTGAGTCAGTGGTCTGGCAGAGTACCAGGTCCTGGTCACGCGCATTCCACATGATATCGACTTGCGTTCCATTACTTCTATAGACACAAAGGAATTCTCCGGTTGGAACGTTATTGAATATTTTTGATAACAACATCCTAAAGATTGATTCTATACTTAGTTTGACAAGTTTATTCGACCTGTAATATAACTTTTTGAAGTTTTCGTCCGAAGTTTGCCTGGACCTGTGCGAGCGTTTGGATATGTGTACTAAACGTGCTAACAAAGTAGCTACTTGGACATAAATAATGGACATTATCGAACAAAACAACTATTTATTGTGGAACAAGGATTCCTGGGAGTGCATTCTGATGAAGATCATCAAAGGTAAGGGAATATTTATGATGTAATTTCGTATTTCTGTTGACTCCAACATGGCGGAGAAATGTTGTTCCTATCTGAGTGCCGTCTCAGATTATTGCATGGTTTGCTTTTTCCGTAAAGCAAACAGCGGTTGCATTAAGAACAAGTGTATCTTTAATTCAATGTGAAATATGTATCTTTCATCAAAGTTTATGATGAGTATTTCTGTTATTTGATGTGGCTCTCTGCAATTTCTCCGGATATTTTGGAGGCATTTCTGAACATGGCGCCAAAGTAAACTGAGATTTTTGGATATAAATTTGCACATTATCGAACAAAACATACATGTATTGTGTAACATGATGTCCTATAAGTGTCATCTGATGAAGATCATCAAAGGTTAGTGATTCATTTTATCTCTATTTCTGCTTTTTGTGACTCCTATCTTTGGCTGAGAAAATGGCTGTGTGTTTTTTTGGACTTGGTGGTGATCTAACATAATCATATGTTGTGTTTTCGCTGTAAAGCATTTTTAAAATCGGACACAATGGGTAGATTAACTGTAACGATCGTCGTAATGTGGAAGAGAGGAGGACCAAATCGCAGCGTGGTATGTATCTATATTTATTTGAATACTCTTCAAAACGAACAAAACAATAAACAGAACGAAACCAACGACGCTACAGTCCTGAATATGTGAACATAGAAAAAACTATGAACGCAACGAACAGGAACAATCACCCACAAACAAACAGTGAAAACAGCCTACCTTAATATGGTTCCCAATCAGAGACAATGACAAACACCTGCCTCTGATTGAGAACCATATTAGGCCAAACAATAAACCCAACATAGAAACACAAAACATAGAATGCCCACCCAGCTCACGTCCTGACCAACTAAACAAAGACTAAACAAAGGAAATAAGGTCAGGAACGTAACATTAACAAGATGTCTATCTTTCATTATTTGCTTTGGAATGTTAATGTGTGAAAGTTACATATTTCTAAAAAATTGTTTTGAATTTCCCGCGCTGCCTTTTCAGCGGAATGTTGTCGAAGGGTTCCACTAGCGGAACGTGTGTCCTAGAAAGGTTAATACACGGTACATCAAAAAATCCGCGTTAGACAGGGTTACCTAGACATATTGACCAGGTCAAATAGACAGAAGCGTGCTATATGGCAGACCATTCCAAACTCATCTCTCAGCATGTTCAGCCCACTCATTATCTCAGCCAGTCATGGCTAGCAGGAAGGATTGCTTCCTTTTTCTGTGGCTAAACCTACTAAGCTCGTAATTTAACAATTGTGTTCGTATTTACAGATGTCATACAAGTTTGTTATTAAGGCACATTAAAAATATACATAATAAAGAAAGTTCATATGTTGGAGAAGGCATTTCTGCCAAAAAACGCATTTTGATAAAAAATAATAATAATTACGTTCAAACGGCTGTCCTGTTGTCATGTGTGCTCCCTCTCCGGCCTCTAGGTCACCAGGCTGCTCGTTAAGGAGCACACCTGTTACCATCGTCACGCACACCTGCGCATTGTCAGACTCCATCACCCTCCCTGATTCGTTCCTTCCCCAGGCATTATTGTTTCTGTTCCAGTGTCTGTGTGCTCTTAGTGTTTCCTGTTTTGTATTATGTTCCGTTTATTTTATTTAAACACTCCCTGAACTTGCTTCCCGACTCTCAGCGCGCATCGTTACACCTGAGAAGTAGTGACGCCTTATTTCCTGAAACGGGTCACTTTTGCCTTGCAAAAGTATTCATCTTGGCCTCTTGGCGTTTTTCCTATTTGGTTGCATTACATCCTGCAGTACTTGTCTGATTTATCAAGACCAGTCCCCATGCTATGTCATTCAGCGATATTTATTCCCATAGTAATTCGTTATGGATCCATTAATATATTTAAAGTCCCTAAACTCGGCAAGAGTATATTGTTCTGCTGATAGTTGAAATAAACCTCTGCATTTTAAAAGAGTATTTTTATCATTATTCCATTAACTTCTACTTCATCACAATCCCGGATCCGGGAGCACCCCCATCAGTAAAAAAGCTGACTAGCATAGCCTAGCATAGCGTCACAAGTAAATACTAGCATCTAAATATCATTAAATCACAAGTCCAAGACACCAGATGAAAGATACACATCTTGTGAATCCAGCCATCATTTCTGATTTTTAAAATGTTTTACAGGGAAGACACAATATGTAAATCTATTAGCTAACCACGATAGCAAAAGACACAACTTTTTTTTCCCACCATTTTTTTTCTGCATAGGTAGCTATCACAATTTCGACCAAAGTAAGATATAAATAGCCACTAACCAAGAAACAACTTCATCAGATGACAGTCGTGATAACATATTTATTGTATAGCATATGTTTTGTTAGAAAAATGTGCATATTTCAGGTATAAATCATAGTTTACAATATGTCGGGAGAAATCTTGGGAGAGGCACCTAATCTAATCACTAACTAATCATAAACTTGACTAAAAAATACAGGTTGGACAGCAAATGAAAGATACATTAGTTCTTAATGCAATCGCTGTGTTAGATTTTTAAAATTAACGTTACTACGACATACAGCGTGCGTTAAAGCGAGACCGCACCGAAATTAATGGCGGAATATGAGTTTTACATTTTTCAACAGAACAACGAATTAACATCATAAATAGTTCTTACTTTTTGATGAGCTCCCATCAGAATCTTGGGCAAGTTGTCCTTTGTCCAAAAGAATCGTTGCTCGGTTGTAGATTGTCGCCTTCAACTTTGGAATTAGCAGTAAACATTAGCCATGTGGGCCAGACGTGCCCAACTCACCAGAACGCAGCACAAATAAATACCCGAAAATCGCAATATACTGATATAAACTGATATAACTCGGTTTAAAATAACAACATTATGATGTCTTTAACACCTATATCGAATAAAATCAGAGCCGGATATATCTAAGGGCTATAACGGGAGCTTTCTAGAACGCCATCCTGAGGTCTGTCTTGCGTCATGGCGAACGAGGGAAAGAGAGGACCCCACGTTGCCAGCCCATTTATAAGGCCTCAGATCTGCCTAGCAACTCCATTCCAATTCTCACTATTTGCTGACATCCAGGGGAAGGCGTATGCAGTGCATCTCAACCAATAGAAGACATGCAAATTAATAAACTGACCTCAGAACAGACTGCAGATTTCAGATTTCTCACTTCCTCATAGGAAAATTGCTCCAACTCGAGTTCTGTTTTACTCACAGATATAATTCAAACGGTTTTAGAAACTAGAGAGTGTTTTCTATCCAATAGTAATAATAATATGCATATTGTACGAGCAAGAATTGAGTACGAGGCAGTTTAATTTGGGAACGAAATTTTTACAAAGTGCAAACAGCACCCCCTATTGAGAAAAGGTTAATTAAAGAGTTTCTGAGTAATTAGCCTACATGAAATTAGCCTACATGAAATTCAGATCAGTCCAAAGTCTGCGGTGTGCGTGTAAGTGCATGTGTGCTGGAGGAGAAAGCTCGGGAGAAAGGGGGGAGGGTGGTGGGGGTACCTGCACCAGACAGGGGGAGACAACCAGGGAGAGAGGGGGGAGTGTGGTGGGGGTACCTGCACCAGACAGGGGGAGACAGCCCAGGGAGAGAGGGGGGAGGGTGGTGGAGGTACCTGCACCAGACAGGGGGAGACATCCCAGGGAGAGAGGGGGGAGTGTGGTGGGGGTACCTGCACCAGACAGGGGGAGACAGGCCAGGGAGAGAGGGGAGTGTGGTGGGGGTACCTGTACCAGACAGGGGGAGACAGCCCAGGGAGAGAGGGGGGAGGGTGGTGGGGGTACCTGCACCAGACAGGGGGAGACAACCAGGGAGAGAGGGGGGAGGGTGGTGGAGGTACCTGCACCAGACAGGGGGAGACAACCCAGGGCAGACGGTGAACAGATCGCCAGGTGGAATCCAGGCAGCAGTGCAGCAGGCAATGGGAGTAGGTGTCACACCCGCTTGGTAGAAGCTTTTTCTGGAGGCAGATTCCTGGTAGAAAATCCCAGCTAGCTAGCTAGTAGCAAGTCTATGTCCACCGTTTTATTCCATGTACAAAAGGAGGTCGTTAGCTAGCTATGTCTCTAAAGTTTCAGCGTCGAAACAAAATTGTCCTGTGGCTGTTTTATTTTGGAGATTGCGAGGAGGATATCCTCTGTGATCAAATCAACAATATTGTTTCTTACTGAGTTACTTTCGTAGGCTACTACTACTGCTGTACCTCCAGCCATGGTTACTCCATACATTTTCTGTGATACCCAAAGGCACTTGTTACATTTTGACAGGAAAATGGCAAAATTCACGCACTTATCAAGAGAACATCCCTGTTCATCCCTACTGACTCTGATCTGTCATCATTATACATAAAGGAGAACTCTGTCTTTCAATCAACTAAAACACTAAAATAAGTCTCTCTGTACAACAGATGAAACTGGGAAACTACCCCGATTGCAAATATAGTAGCCTAGCAGCTTTATCTCTCTATATAATATGGTAGCCTAGCAGCCTTATCTTTATATATAATATAGTAGTCGAGCAGTCTTATCTCTCTATATAATATGTAGCCTAGCAGCCTTATCTCTCTATATAATATGGTAGCATAGCAGCCGTATCTCTCTATATAATATGGTAGCATAGTAGCCTTATCTCTCTATATAATATGGTAGCCTAGCAGCCTTATCTTTATATATAATATAGTAGTCGAGCAGCCTTATCTCTCTATATAATATGGTAGCATAGCAGCCTTATCTCTCTATATAATATGGTAGCCTAGCAGCCTTATCTTTATATATAATATAGTAGTCGAGCAGTCTTATCTCTCTATATAATATGTAGCCTAGCAGCCTTATCTTTATATATAATATGGTGGCCTAGCAGCCTTATCTCTCTATATAATATGGTAGCATAGTAGCCTTATCTCTCTATATAATATGGTAGCCTAGCAGCCTTATCTTTATATATAATATAGTAGTCGAGCAGCCTTATCTCTCTATATAATATGGTAGCATAGCAGCCGTATCTCTCTATATAATATGGTAGCATAGTAGCCTTATCTCTCTATATAATATGGTAGCCTAGCAGCCTTATCTTTATATATAATATAGTAGTCGAGCAGTCTTATCTCTCTATATAATATGTAGCCTAGCAGCCTTATCTTTATATATAATATGGTGGCCTAGCAGCCTTATCTCTCTATATAATATGGTAGCCTAGCAGCCTAATCTCTCTATATAGTATGGTAGCCTAGTAGCCTTATCGCTCAATATAATATGGTAGCCTAGCAGCCTTATCTTTATATATAATATAGTAGTCGAGCAGCCTTATCTCTCTATATAATATGGTAGCATAGCAGCCTTATCTCTCTATATAATATGGTAGCATAGCAGCCTTATCTCTCTATATAATATGGTAGCCTAGCAGCCTTATCTCTCTATATAATATGGTAGCCTAGCAGCCTTATCTCTCTATATAATATGTAGCCTAGCAGCCTTATCTTTATATATAATATGGTAGCCTAGCAGCCTTATCTCTCTATATAATATGGTAGCCTAGCAGCCTAATCTCTCTATATAATATGGTAGCCTAGTAGCCTTATCTCTCTATATAATATGGTAGCCTAGCAGCCTAATCTCTCTATATAGTATGGTAGCCTAGTAGCCTTATCTCTCTAGATAATATAGTATACTAGCAGTCTTATCTCTATTTATATTATTTTAGCATAGCAGCCTTATCTCTCTATATAAAATAATAGCCTAGCAGCCTTATCGCTCAATATTATACAGTATCATAGCAGTCCTATCTCTCTGTATAATATAGTATCCTAGCAGTCTTATCTCTATATAATATGCAACCTAGCAGCCTTATCTCTCTTTATAGTAGCCTAGTTGTCTAATCTCTCAATATAATATAGTAGCCAAGCCGCCATATCTCTCTTTATAGTATCCTAGCAGTCTTATCTCGCTATATAATACAACAATCTAGCAGCCTTATCTCTCTATATGAAATAGTTTCCAAGCAGTCTTATCTTTCTAGATAATATAGTAGCCTATTAGCCATATCTCTTTATATAATATAGCATCCTAGCAGTCTTATCTCTCGAGATAATATAATAGCCTAGAAGCCGTATCTCTCTATATAATATAGTATCCTAGCAGTCTTCTGTCTATATAATATAGCATTCTAGCAGTCTTATCTCTCTAGATAATACACTGCTCCAAAAAATAAAGGGAACACTTAAACAACACAATGTAACTCCAAGTCAATCACACTTCTGTGAAATCAAACTGTCCACTTAGGAAGGAACACTGATTGACAATAAATTTCACATGCTGTTGGCAATGAATAGACAACAGGTGGAAATTCTAGCAATAGGCAAGGACACCCCGCAATAAAAGGAGTGGTTCTGCAGGTGGTGACCACAGACCACTTCTCAGTTCCTATGCTTCCTGCTGATGTTTTGTCACTTTGAATGCTGGCGGTTGCTTTCACTCTAGTTGAGCAGAGTCGGCGTCTACAACCCCACAAGGGCTCAAGGTTAGTGTCGCTCATGCCAGGATGCACATCAATGCGAGCTTTGTGGACAAAAGGTTTGCTGTGTCTGTCAGCGAGTGTCCAGAGCATGGAGGCGCTACCAGAGGACCGGCAGTACTATCAGGGAGACGTGGAGGCCGTAGGAGGGCAACGACCCAGCAGCAGGACCGCTACCTCCGCTTTGCAAGGATTATGAGTAGGAGGAGTCACTGCCAGGCCCTGCAAAATACCTCCAGCAGGCACAAATGTCACGTCGTTGCTCCCCAAACGGTCAGAACACGGAACTCCATGAGGGTGTATGAGGGCCCGGCCCATCCACAGTGTGGGGTTGTGCTTACAGCCCAACACCGGCAGGACGGTTTTGGCCATTTGCCGAGAACACCCAAGAGTGGCAAATTCGCCACTGGCGCCTGTGCTCTTCCACAGATGAAATGCAGGTTCACACTGAGCACGTGACAGACGTGACAGAGTCTGGAGACGCGTGGAGAACGTTCTGCTGCCTGCAACATCCTCCAGGGCATGACCGGTTTGGCGGTGGGTCAGTCATGGGTGTGGGTGGCATTTCTTTGGGGGGCCGCAAGCCCTCATGTGCTCGGGCCCCAGACAGGTAGCCTGACTGCCATTAGGTTACGAGATAGATCTCAGACCCCTTGTGAGGACATATGCCTGGTGCGGTTGGCCCTGGGTTCTCCTAATGCAAGACAATGCTAGACTCATCTGTGGCTGGAGGTGTCA